>NW_024396725.1:483185-598145 GCF_004115215.2 Ornithorhynchus anatinus | reverse complement strand
GACCCTGGAAAATGGCTGGCTAACATGGATGGCAAAGGCCGGAGTAGTTTCTGAGGTAACCACAACTGAATGTCACGACACTATAGCCTACCACTGGCATTGTGCGGTGATCACTTCCAATGTCAAATGGTTCCTGCACACATCAAGTGCCTTCATGTGCACTTCGTTGTATGGTATACCCCTTCATGACAGCTCTCTTGCACTCTGTGCCCTGGTGGGAACACAGCAGGCAGGGATGAGAGAACACAAGTGGCATCATTGCCGAATTGTACTTTCCAATCGCTTAGTTACAGTGCTCTGCGCACAGTAAGTGCTCACTAATACTATTGAACAAATGAATTGCAACAAACCATCAGTGCTGGGAAGCAACTCTTTGGTCGTAGTCCCCAGCCAAGAGAGAGACTTGTTAAGGAATCAAATCCCAAGGTTCTGCTACCTTGGTAGCCAAAGGCAAACCTAGAGACTGTAAGGAATCTAAGTAGACACACTTGGTTAGGAAAGGCAGCTGTCCTACCTTGCAAATGAGATTGTAATGTGGTTATCCTTAGGAACTCTCAGAAATCAGCTTCTTTCCATCTCGCTCTCATTCATGCTCTTTCATGCTTCCTCTCTCTCCCCCTAGGTTGCTCCAAAGAGAGATCAGGAGAATGAATGTCACCGAGAATGTCTCTGAGATCTTTATTCTGCTACAGCTCAGCACCGGCATCTCAGGGAATGTATTCCTCCTGCTGCTTACTATCCACACAGTCTCCACCAGCCACTGGTCCAACTCCTCTGATCTAATCTATGCACACCTGTTTTTGACAAACAATCTCATTCTTCTCACAAGGAACATCCCAGGCATTGTGTTTATCTTGGGGCTGTGGAATTTCTTGGATGGTGCTGGGTGTAAACTCCTTATTTATGTTCATCGAGTGGCTCGGAATCTTGCCATCTGCACCATCTGCCTCCTGAGTGTCTTCCAGGCCATTACCATCAGCCCTAGCACCTCCCAGTGGGCAGGAATTAAAACCAAAGTGCCCAAGTGCATCATCCCCTGTTTCCTCTCCTTCTGGGCACTCAGTCTCCTGATAGATGTTTCTGCACCAATATTTATTATAGGCCCCCAGAATAGCACCAGGGATCAATATACATTTATATTGAAGCACTGTTCCTTAATCAATAGTGCGGAAACTTTATTAATAAATACTTGTGTGATTTCCTTCAGGGACCTTATCTTCATGGGGCTCATGGGCACGGCCAGTGGCTATTTGGTATTTGTCCTGCACAGACACCACCGGTGGGTCCGACACTTCCATGGGTCTGGCTGCTCCCCTAGGGCGATCCCTGAGATGCAGGTGGCCAAATGTGTAATCGTCCTGATGGCCTTGTACCTTCTTCTTTATGGTCTGGAGACATTCATGTTGACTGCTTTCTTGAACATGAGAAACAAATCTCTGCGGGTGACAACCAACATAGATCTGTCAATCCCCTTCTCTGTAATCAGTCTATTCCTGGTGATTCACAGCAACCGGAGGATGAGAACCTGTGGGAAAAGGAAATCCCACTCCTAAAATGGATTCCACCCTGCATCCTAGAAAATATTCTCTCCTCCTAAACTATTAGGGAGAATTTAGAGGGCTGAGGACGAAGAGAGGTATGGAACTGCCTATGGAATAGAGCCATGTAATCCCATGGAGTTTTAGTGAAAGTTAATAATAATAATAACATCCTTATTTGTTAAGCGCTTACTATGGGCATAGCACTGTTCTAAGTGCTGGGGTAGCCACAGAGTGATCAGGTTGTCCAACGCGAGGTTCACAGTCTTAATCCCCATTTTACAGATGAGGTAACTGAGGCACAGATAAGTTAAGTGACTTACCCACAGTCACACAGCTGACAAGTGGCAGAGTCAGGATTCAAACCCATGACCTCCAAACCCCAAGCCGGTGCTCTTACCACTGAGCCACGCTGTCTCTTGTTCCAGTGATTATAAGGATTGGAAATTGTTGGTCGATTAATTGATAGCCTTGATTGAGTGCATACTCTGTAGTTCGCTGGACTAGATGTTTGGAAAAGTTCAATAAAGTGGTTAACACAATCCCTGCCCTCAAGGAGATTAGAATCTACTGGAATTTAGACATTTCACTGCAATCTGGCCTCTGTCGTGTCTGCTCTCTCTGGGCCTTAGTTTACTCTTCTTCGAATGAGATAAGGAAGGGCTTGAGAGCTTCTGGTACTGGATGCAGCCTCCACATCGCCAGATCTTAGTCTTCAGGATCATTGTGGATCCACGGAGACTGAGATCCTTGCAGGGATCTTTGAGTGGATGTATTCGAGGTAGTCGCGGACCAGCAGATGAAGCACTGCTTGGAATTTATCATGATGTCCCAGCACAACTTTGAATCCTGCTGACAACAGTCTCCTGCATCCATTTTGACTTTCTGGACTTGTATTCCCCATGACCCTCTAGGGAGAGCAGGGTTGGGAAGCCTGTGACAGGAGCAGAATAAGCAACTATGATTTTCCCACTCTTCCTATATTCTCACTCTCTTACCTTTATCTCTTCAGTTCATGTCCCTCTATTCCTTAAAAATTTCCAGTGGTTGCCCATCCATCTTTGAGTTAAACAAAAACTCTGTACCCTCAGTTTTAAGACATTTAATCAGGTCTCCACTCCTACCTTAACTAATTTCCTACTACAACCCAACCTGAGCACTTCACTCTGCTAATGCCAAACTACTCTCTGTACCTCCTTCTCATCTATTCTACAACCACCTTCATGCACACATCCTCCTTCTGGCCTGGAATTCTCTCCTTCTTTATATCTGCCAGCTCTCTCCAACTTCATAACCCACCGATAATCACATTTCTTCTAGGAGGCCTTCCCTAATTAAGCCCTTATTTCTTCTATTCACCCTCCTTTCTATCTCTTCTATGTACCTGGGTTTGTACCTCTTAAGTACTTTGCTACTCGTCCTTGCTCCCCCTAATTAACACGTATGTATGTACCTTTATAGCCTGTCATTTTCACATTCTGTAATGTATTTTAATGTCTGTCTCCTCCTACGGACTGTAAGGTTCCTTTTGGGCAGGGACTGTGTCTACCAACTCTGCTGCAGTGTACTCTCCAAAGCATTTAGTAAAGTGCTCTGTACATAGTAAGCACTCAATTAATATCATTTATTTATTGATTAAATAATCTCTTCAGTGTTACTCATCTCACTCACTCTTGGGGGGCAGTTATATTCGGTTTGGAATCAATTCAAAGGGGGAACAAAAATGACTGGTCTCTCTCTAGAGCTGCAGCCAGAGAGATGTCACCTTATTAGGTTCTCAAGGACGATAGGAGGAACAAGAAACCCTACTCTCCCTCTAGACCTGTGGCCAAAGGGATGTTACAGATCATGGTTCTTGCGGACTCTAGAAAGAAAGAGCAAGAACCACTGCTCTCCCTCTAGAAATGTAATCAGACTCAGGACAAGGAAGGCCTGGTTGGATGATGTAGTGGTGAGCAAAACTGCTTTCCAAACATTAAACCCCCATTCAATTCCCTATTAAGGAATACAAACCAATTTTCTTATGGTCTAATATTAAGAGTTTAGCATGGATGAAGCTCAGTGCTAATGATGGGATAGATAATTGATAATCTCATGAATCTCGATAATCTCACAGCCCCAAAGAAGGGGACAAGAGGAATCAGCTCCTCTTTTTATAGATGGGGAAACAGAAGCCCTACTGGGTTAAGTGACTTGCCCGGAGTCACCTGGCAGACCAGAGCACAGTCATAACTCAATCCTGGAACTCTTGACTCTTAGGTGTATAATCTGTCCATTGGACTGTGCACTGTATGCTTCAAGAGCTTTTGGCATTGGGGCATCAAGGCCTTGAACTGCTCTGGTATTGTTCTCCAGATTTCATACACGGCACTAGAAAATATCAGTCCAAGCTCTCTGTTGACACAATTGGACAGTGTTGGTTTCACTCGTACAATCTTGCTCATCCTTGTTCAGGATTATCAACAGTGTTTGACATATAGTAAATACTTAACAAATGCCATCATTAGTAAAATTATTATTGATAAATTCTAGAGGTGACTGATAGGTTTATTTGGTTTAAGTCCCTGGGAGATTAATTGGGAAAGGCTTCTTGAAGGAGATAGGATTTTAGGAGGGATTTGAAGGTGGAGAGAGCTGGGATCTCCACCCAGCTGAGACCTTCAAGCAGAGAGAATAGTTTGAGTCAGGGGAAGGAGATGGCAGTTGAGCCTGAGGTATGGCTAGAAATTTGGTTTGGAAGGAGCAGAGACAATGAGCTGGGGACTAGTAAAAAGGAGAGCAGAGAAGTGAGAGGAGGACAGACAGTGAAGAGCCCAGTGGGTGATTGTGAGAAACTTTTGTTGAATATGGTGGGAAGTGGGGAGTCAGTGCTGGCACTTGAGGAGAGGAGATTAAATGGGGCCGGCATCCTTTGAGAATATCATTCCTCCAGTAGTGGGGGAAATCAGCAAAGAAGCTGATGCAATAGCCTGATGGTGATACAATTGGACTTTTTAACAGGATGGTCACTTTTGGGGTGGAGAGGAAAGGGGTGGATCCAGGAATGGGGTGGATCCCAGAGATCATGTGTAAAAAGGACAAGTAGGGTTTAGGATTTAGCAGATTGAATGTGACTTTTGAGAATGAGGAGTGAGTGTGTGTGCTTTATGGTATTTGTTAAGCATTTATTATGTGTCAAACAATGGTGTACGTCCTGGGGAAGACACAGGTCAACTAGGTCGGATACAGCCCTGACGCCCGTGGGGTTCACAGTCTAAGTAGGAGGGAGAACAGGTATTTTGTCTTCATTTCACATTTGAGGAAAGTGAGGTACAGAGAGCCAAGTGACTTGCCCACAGTCACTGAGAAGGCATTGAGAAGCAGTGTTGCATAGTGGAAAATCACAGGTTTAGGAGTCAGAGGACATGGGTTCAAATCCTGGCTCTGCCACTTCTCTGCTGTGTGATCTTGAGCAAGCCACTTAACTTCTCTGTGCCTCAGTTACCTCATCTGTTAAATGGGGATTTAGACCGTGAGCCCCTAGTGGGTCAGCCTCATTACCTTGTATCTACTAAGGTCCTTAGAACAGTGCTTGGCAGATAGTAAGTGCTTAAAAAATACCATAATTGTTATTATTATTGTTTGGCAGAGCCGATTTTAGAATTCAGGTATTCTTACTCCCCGGCCGCTATGTGTGTGTAAATACTACAAATATTACTAATAATAACTGTTGAATTTTTTATGCACTTACTGTGTGCTAGGGACTGTACTAAGTGCTGGGTTAGATACAAGGAATTGGGTTGGACACAGTCTCCGTACCACATTGGGCTCACAGTCTTAATCTTCATTTTACAGTTGAGGTAATTGAGGCACAGAGAAGTGAAGAGATTTGCTCAAGACACGTGGCAGAGTCAGAATTAGAACTCAGGTCCTTTTGACTCCCAGGCCCAGGCTCTATCCACTAAGCAATGCTGCTTTTCTATGTATCACCGTATTGATAACCACCCATCCAGTGGGCTTATGTATATGTTTTCTCACTTGCACATTCCATTATTTATTTTGATTAATTCTTTTTTAATATATCTACCCCACTGCAGTGGAAGGTTCTTGAGGGAAAGGAATATGTCACTTCTTTATTTTGTATTTCCAAATCCCATGCACAATGCCCCACACTAAATAAATGCAACTACTACTATATAGAGATACACCGATAATAGGGGAGTCAGGATGAGAGAGACAGTGGGACAGAGCAAGAAACAGGGATTACTTTTCAGTGTTAAATCTCTGAAACTCTTACATACAGAGCAATGCTCATGGAATCCTAGGTCTTTTGTTCCATTAAAATGGCTAACATTAATGGTGAGTCCAGGAAGGAACAATCAATCATATTCATTTATCTTTATTAATGCCTGTCTTCCCCTCTAGACTGGGAGCTCACTGTAGGCAGGGAATCTGTCTACCACCTCTGTTGTACTGTACTCTGCAGACTGTAAGTGCTCAATGAACATGACTGAATGATCAAGAGATTACTGTGTGTAAAGGACTGTACTAAATGCTTTGGAAAGTACAATATAGAAGAGTGGGGAAATAGGCTCCCTGCCCACAAGTTTATAGTCTTGAGGGGGAGACAGACATTAATATGAATGAATAAGTTACAGATATGTATATAAGTCCTGAGGGGCTGAGGATCAGGTGAATAAAAGGTACAAGTTCACATGCAAAGGTGATGCAGACTAGAGTGGGAGAAGAATGAATGAGGGGGGAGTCATGGAAGGCCTCTTGGAGGAGATGTACTTTTAATAAGACTATGAAGACAGGGAGAGTGGCCATCTGTTGGATAAGAAAAGGGGAGGGCGCAGAAGCAGGATATGGGTGAGGGATCAGTGGCAAGATAGTAGAGATCAAGGTACAGTGAGTAGGTTGGTGTTACAGGAGTGAAATGAGTGGTCTGGGTCATATAGGTAATCAGGGCGGTAAGGTTAGAGGGTGATTGAATGCTCTGAAGCAAGGATCTTCAGATTTGGGAAATAATATTATCCAGTTTAAGCAATTAGGCACCACAGTCTGATGATTACTCTTTTAGAGACAGTCGTGGGACGGGAACAATGTATGAAGGGTATCGCTCCCATCATTGATCTTCACTTCAGAAATCATGGGTTAGGGGGCTCTGCAGAATAAAATACAGATCTACAAGCACTGGATGGTGATGTCACGTCAGAGAGAGCACAGTGAGCAAGCCTGCCCCTCCCCCTAATCTCACAGCAGCCCAGCGCAGTCCTGGGCATTAGTTCTAACGAAAAATCACTACCCACCTGCTGCACCCCATTAGTAAGGATGCCTCCATGGGCTCACCCCTTTCTGCATCTCTGACAGAAGGGTACAGGTCTGGGATGGGAGAGTCACACTGCCTGCGACAAGGGGTACAGGGGAAAGGTCAGCCACTTCTGTGACCCAGGAACAATAGAGAGGGAAAGAATGAGGGAGGAGAAAGAGGAGGAATGTGAGAGTCAGAGGGAAAAGAGTCATAGGACCTGAATGGGGGAGAAGGAGGAGAACTCATACGGAACAGAACTTGGCTCTGTAACAATCACAACAATAATAATAATTGTGGTATTTGTTAAGCACTTACTATGTGCCAAACACACTTCTAAGCACTTGGGTAGATAAAAGGTAGTCAGATTGGACACAGTCCATATCCCACTTGGGACTCACAATCTTAATCCCCAATTTACAGATGAGGTAAAGGAGGCAGAGAAGAGTGAAGTGACATGCCCAAGGATACAACAGGTAGAATTAAAACCCAGGTCCTTCACAAGCCCAGGCTCTATTCACTGACACATTATTTCTCCAGTTTATTTTAATATGTGCCTCTCCCCTAGTTTTAAAGCTCCTTGTGGACAGAGATGGTCAAAGCCTACTGTTTGTGTTGTACTCACCCAAGCTCAGTTCAGTGATCTGCACACAGTAACTGCTCAATAACTATGATTGATTGATTTACTGCAGCTTTACTCTGCGATACTTCCACCTCCATTCTAACTACCAGGGCTGAAGTGGGGGACTCTGTGGTATGGCAATCTCTGTCCACTCTACCCCTCTTGCTCCTATGGAAGGTGGGAGCATTGCTGGGTCAGAAGTGTCCTGGAGGGCAGCTGAGAAAGGACAGAAATGAGCCTCTTCCAGGCCATGGTCCCATCCAGGCAACCCCCTTACCTCAGCAACAAGGAAGGAGGCGGAACCATGAGGCTCAGGGAGATGTGTGCTAGACAGCCTCCTCTTTCTGTCCCAGGCCTCCCAGCCAGTCACCACCTGAGAGACGAACTAAATTCTAATCTGAAGTGGTAGAGATTTTAAGGAAAGCCTGAAATCACACTGACAGAAGATGGCTTTCTCCTACTCGCCCATCTCCATTGCTCTTGCTGCCTGGATGGGCAGCTCAAGGGCAATCAGACTGACAGGACAGAGCTTAGACCGCATTTATTGGCGGTTTTCCTTATCTCTGCCCTTCCTCAAGGAATGATTTGTGTGTGTGTGTGTGTGTGTGTGTGTTTGTGTGAATTAGTGATTCGCTGAACACTAATCTGCTCTGATACTCAGACTGAGACATCTGTGGAAATGCCCAGATTCCCCTCCCTGCTGCCCTCCAGTCTGGGGCAAAATGAGCCCAGATCTCTACTCATAATTATCCACTGCTAATTGACCATCAGAGATCCCCATTCAGAGGCATGGCAGCATCAGTGCAGGATCCTGCATCCCCAAGGACATTCCAGTTCCCACCCTTAGCCCAGCTCTGCCAGGAGCCAAGCCTGAATCTTCAGTGAGAGTCTGCCACTGTCACCCTCAGGGTCACACGTGGCTTCAGATGCTCCAGCCCAGAGCTCAGTGTTCCCAGCACCACCAACCACAGCATGTCATAAACCTCATAGCAAGAGAGAGATTGGAAATTGAGATGTGGACGTGGGAGCCTTCTGTATGGAGGTGATAGCAGAAATCCAGTGAACAGATAAACTCTCTGGTTGCATTTAGAATGATAAGGTGGGAGACCCAGGACCCTGGCTTTGTGGGACTCCCCTTGTTATAGGTTGATAGGTGGAAGGGGAGTCCGTGGTTGACACTGAGGGGAAATAGTATGGCCTGATGGATAGAGCACAGGCCTGTGAGACAGAGGATCTGGATTCTAATCCCAGCTCCCCCATTTTCATTCATTCATTGATTCATTCATTCATTCAATAGTATTTATTGAGCGCTTACCATGTGCAGAGCACTATACTAAGCGCTTGGAATGTATAAATCGGCAACAGAGACAGTCCCTGCCTATTGACGGGCTTAAAGTCTAATTGGGGGAAACAGACAGACAAAAACAATAGCAATAAATAGAATCAAGGAGATGAAAATCTCATTAAAACAGTTGCAATAAATAGAATCAAGGTGATGTACATCTCGTTAACAAAATAAATAGGGTAATAAAAATATATAGAATTGAGCAGACGAGCCCAGTGCTGAGGGGAGGGGAAGGGACAGGGAAAAGAGCAGAGGGAAAGGGGGGGAAGGGGGCTTAGCTGAGGGGAGGTGAAGGGGGGCAGAGGGGCAGCAGAGGGAGCAGAGGGAAAAGGGGAAGCTCAGTCTGGGAAGGCATCTTGGAGGAGGTGAGCTCTCAGTAGGGCTTTGAAGAGGGGAAGAGAGTTAGTTTGGTGGAGGTGAGCGGGGAGGGAATTCGAGGAGAGCAGGAGGACATGGGCCAGGGGTCGACGGCGGGATAGGCGAGAACGGGGGACAGTGAGGAGGTGGGAGGCAGAGGAGTGGAGCAAGCGGGGCGGGGAGTAGAAAGAGAGAAGGGAGGAGAGGTAGGAGAGGGCAAGGTGATGGAGAGCCTTGAAACCTAGAGTGAGAAGTGTTTGTTTCATGCGGTGGTTGATAGACAACGACTGGAGGTTTTTAAGAAGGGGAGTGACATACCCAGAGCATTTCTGCAGGAAGAGGAGCCGGGCAGCAGAATGAAGAATAGACTGGAGTGGGGAGAGACAGGAGAAAGGGAGATCAGAGAGAAGGCTGACACATAATCCAGCCGGGATATTATGACAGCCTGTACCAGTAAGATAGCCATTTGGGTGGAGAGGAAAGGGCGGATCTTGGCGATATTTTGAAGGTGAGACCGGTAGGTCTTGGTGACGGATTGGATGTGTGGGGTGAATGAGAGAGCCGAGTCAAAGATGATACCGAGGTTGCGGGCTTGAGAGACGGGAAGGATGGTCTACCATCCACAGTGATAGGGAAGTCAGGAAGAGGACAGGGATTGGGAGGCAAGACAAGGAGCTTGGTTTCGTACATGTTGAGTTTTAGGTGGTGGGCAGACATCCAGGTAGAGACGTCTTGGAGACAGGAGGAGATACGAGCCTGAAAGTGGGGGAGAGGATCTGTGTGTCATCTGCATAGAGATGATAGTTGAAGCCATGAGCGCGAATGAGTTCACCAAGGGAGTGAATGTAGATGGAGAACAGAAGAGGGCCAAGAACTGACCCTTGAGGGACCCCAGCAGTTAGAGGATGGGAGCGGGAGGTGGAGCCTACGAAGGAGACTGAGAATGACCGGCCATAGAGATAAGAGGAGAGCCAGAAGAGGACGGAGTCCGTGAAGCCAAGGTGAGATAAGGTGTGGAGGAGAAGGGGATGGTCAACAGTGTCAAAGGCAGCTGAATGGTCAAGGAGGATTAGGATAGAGTAGGAGCCACTGGATTTGGTAAGAAGGAGGTCATGGGTGACCTTTGAGAGAGAGTCTCGGTAGAGTGGAGGGGACGGAAGCCAGATTGGAGGGGGTCCAGGAGAGAATGGGAGTTAAAGAATTCTGCATTTCTGCACACAGCATTTGTCTGCTGTCTGATCTTGGGCAAGTCACTTCCCTTCTCTGTCCCTCAGTTACCTCATCTGTAAAATGGGAATAAAGACTGTGAGCCTCAAGTGGGACATGGACTGTGTTCAACTGATTACCTTGTATCTACCCCAGTGCTTAGAACAGTGCCTAGCACGTAGTAAGCACTTGATAAATATGATAATAAAAATACCAGTATATGGGGAGAGAAATAGGAAAGAGCATGGGCTTAGTGGAAAGAGCATGGGCTTGGGAGTCAGAGGAGGTGGGTTCCAAACTCAGATCTGCCACTTGCCTGCTGTGTGACCTGGAGCAAACCACTTGACTTCTTTATGCCTCAGTTACCACATTTGTAAAATGGGGATTAAGGCTCTGAGCCCCATTTGGAACAGCCTGGTTTCCTTGTATCTATCCCAGCACTTAGAACATTGCTTAGCACATAGTTAATGCTTAATAAATACCATACTTATCATTATTATTTTAGGGGAAACCAAGTATGTCTAGTGTTTCCACGAGAGAGGAATGACCACACAATCACTCAGTCAACCAATGGTACTTATTTACTGCTTACTATGTGAAGAGCACTCTATTAAGCACTTGAGAATATACAGCACAATAGAGGCTGTGGACATGAGCCCTTCCCACAACGAGCTTACAGTCTATGGGGGAGACAAATCTCGAAATAAATTACCAAAACAGGAAATGGCAGAGTGTAAGGATAGTTATAAAAGTTTCACGGTGATGTAGGTGGGCTGAGTATCAAGTTGATTTGTTTAGGCACCAAGGAAAATTTGGAAAGAATTGACCCAGTTAGATTGAAAGAACTGGGTCTTGGAAACAAGAGTTGGCACTGCAGCACTTCTGGCAGCTGAACTGCTCTGATTGTTGAGTGGATGCCTTGAGTTATAACTATCTCATCATGGGAAGTCGTTGCATTGTTCGCCTTCCCCGTCCCCTCACCTGGTGTCGGTGAGGACAGGGATCTCTGTTTAGGTGAAGTTCAAGCCTACTTAAACTGATTCATTCTTCAGGATTCTACCTCTCTGACTTTGAGCCTCCTAGGGGTTTAGTGGGAAGACTGACAGCTTCCTTGAGATTTTTATGAAGAATCTATGATGGAAACAGATGATTCCTTTTTCCAGAACGTTCTCATCCTCCTGTCACTGTGAATCACCAGGAAGGGACAGGTGACTGAAAAGTCAAATGACATCACCATGTGGACATTCACCAACAGAGGAGACCTTTCTTTCATGTTGAGTTAAATGCTGAACACAATGGACTGTCGCCCTTAAAGAGGACATAGAAGGTGGCCAGAGCAATGACCAACCTGGCCGCTCGGACCTCAGGCATCACCCTGGTGGAGTGGCCAGGAACGTGTAGGTGTCAGACCTGCCCGTGATGTCTGTACAGGAAAGCCACCATGTGGCCGGTAGCCATACTCATGAGTCCCATGAAGAGCAGATCATGGCCAGAGAGTAAAATGGCATTTATCAGGGTGACATCTGCACTAAGAATAGTAACTGAACAATATTTAAAATCATATGCAATGGGAATATTGGTAATGTTCTGGGGGCCTTTCACATACACCAGTGTATGAATGTCGATCAGCAGATTAAAGACCCAGAAAAAGACAAAACAGTGGATGATGCATTTGAATAATTTGGCTTTGACCCTGCCCACCGGGAAGTGCTGAGGCTGATGGTGATGGCCTGAAAGATGCTCAGGAGGAAGGTAGTATAGATGACAAGTCCCCATCCAGTAAATACGTGAGATGATTTTGCATCAATGATGTCCAGGAAATTTCTCCATCCCCCAGCATAAATGGTCTCTGGGATTCAATAGATAAGAAGCTTGATGGTGTTTGTCAAGGCCCAGTAGCTGAGGATAAAGTCTGAGGACCTGAGTTTGTGCCTGTAGAAGACTATGTGGGCATAAAACAGGAGGATCAAGACATTTCCTGACACCCCACTGCTGGTCTGTAACAGCATCACGGTCTCCAAGGTGGTGTCACTGATATCCATTTATATGGGGTCAGAAGCAGGGGAAGTCTCTTGTAAGGCACAAGAGAGTGGCAGGGAGAGGGAGAGAAAAAAAAGAGAGAAAGTGAGGGAGAGAGAGGGAGGGAGGGAAAACAGTTATGACAGAAATAAGGAGAGGGAGAGAAAGTGAGAGGAAAGAAAGAAAAACAGTGAGAGAGGGATGGAAAATGATTGAGGGAAAGAGAACAGATGCAAGAGCAAGATGAATACAGTGAGAAAGAAAGAGGGAGGAGAGGCCGAGAAAAAGAGATAGAAGAGAAAGAGACAGAAAGAGAAATAATTATAATTGTGGTATTTGTTAAGACATTATTCTGCACCAAGCACTGTACTAAGCACTGAGTTAGATACAAGATAATCAGAATCTACATGGGGATCATAGTCTAAGAAGGAGGGAAAACAATAATTATAAATAATATCTGTGGTATTTTTTGTGCTACTATGTGCCCAAAACCGCACTAAGAGCTCGGTTGGATGTAAGCAAATTGGGCTGCACGCAGTCCCTGTCCCCCATGGGCTCACAGTCCTAATCCCCATTTTACAATTTAGGTAACTGAGGCACGGAAAAGTGAAGTGTCTTGCCCAAGGTCACACAACATACAAATAGTGGTTCTGGGATTAGAACCCAGATCTTTCTGGCTCCCAGGCCCATACCCTATTCATGAGGCCATGCTGTATTTTCCCCCATTTTATTGATGAGGGAACTGAGGCACAGAATAGCAGCAAGGCCTAGTGGAAAGAGCATCGGCTTGGGAGACAAAGGTCTTGGGTTTTAATTTCAACTCTGCCACTTGTCAGCTGTGTGACTTGGGCAAATCAGTTAATTTCTCTGTGCTTCAGTTACCTCATCTGTAAAATGGGGATTAAGACTGTATGCCCCAAGTAGGACAACTTGATAACCGTGTATCTTTTCCAGTAGTTAGAACAGTGCTTGGCACATAGTAAGGGCTTAACAAATACCAATATGATTATTATCATTAATAATATTAAGTGACTTTCCCAACGTCACCCAGCAGGGCCATAGCAGAATCAGGATTAAAACCTAGGTCCTCTGACACCCAGTCCCACTGTCTTTCAATTAGGCCTCTCTGCTTCCTTTAGAAAAAGAAAAATGGTGAAAAGAGAAAGAAAGAAATGGAGAAAGAGAGAAAGAAGGAGAAGATAGGAAGATGAGAAAAGTTGAGACACAGAGAAAGAGAGGAGAGTATGAAAGTGGGAAAAAAGCAATAGAAAGAGAGAGAGAGGAAGGGAGACCAAGCTGGAGGCAGAATGAGAGAGAAAAGAGAAAAAGGGAGAGAGGAATGGAAAATGAGAGAGGGAAGTCAATGAATCAAACAATGGAATTCACTGAGGGATTGTTTTGCAAAGAATAGTATACTTAGAGTACAATACAACGGAGTTGGTACACATGATCCTTGCACACAAGGAGTTAGCAGTTTAAAACAGGGAAAAGATATTGAAATAAATAGCAGAGGAAATGATAGGGTATAATATATGAACACAAGTACAGTAAGGCTGAAGGCAGGGTGAATATCAAGTGCTTAAGTGCTTAAGAGCAGTTGTAAAGAGCTTAGGAGATGCAGAAGATAGGGCAAGTAGAAGAAATGAAGCTCTAGTTAGGTAAGGCCTCTCAGTGGAGATGTGATTTTCAGATGGCCCCTAAGGTAGGAAGAGTTGTAGCTAGTTGGATGAGAAGGGGGTAGGAGTTCCAGGTGGGCAAGGGGTCAGAGCCGCAACTGAGGAGATTGAAGTACAGAGAGTAGGTCTGTGTGACATGAGTGAAATGTATGTGTTGGGCTGTGACAGAAGATCAACACTGTAACTTAGGAAGGGGCAGAGAGATGACTGTGACCCTTAAAACCAATGGTAAGGAGTTTCTGTGTTATGCAAAGGTGGATGGGCAACCTTTGGAGGTTTTTGAGGAGTGGGGAGATTGGGCTGAAGTGGGCTTTAGGAAAATGATCTGAACAGCAAAGTGAAGTATGAACTAGGGAGGGGAAAGACAGGAAACAAGAGAAGTCAGCGACGAGGCCAGTGCAGTAAACAAGGCAGGATATATTAAGTGCTTGGATCAGTGCAGTAGCAGTTTAGTTGGAGGGGAAAGGGTGTATTCTAGAGATGGTATGAAGGAAGAAGTGACAGGACTTGATGGCACATTAAATGGGTTGACTGATTAAGATGAGTTGCTGTTAATGCCAAGGTTACCGAGTTGAGAGTTAGGGAGGATGGTGGTAGGAAAGTCTGAGGAAGGACAGGCTTTGGTGGGAAGACAGGTGAAAAAGATACTAGGAAAAATGGAGAGCAAGATAAAGAGAAATGGAGAGAGAAAAGCAGGATAGAGAGTAAGAAGGAGGGGTAAAAAATGAAAAAAGGGATAGGAAGGGAGAGAAAGTCAGAAAGCAAAAAAAAAAAGAAAGAGCAGGCAAAGAGAGTGGCAGAGAGAGAAGGAAAAAAGACACTTTCATTAGTACATAATGTACATAATTGCCTAGGTGAAAATAAAGAATGAAAAATTCAGAGTCCTATTCTTTTTATTGATTCTGCCTCAGAGTAAAGAAACCTGGGTACTAATCCCAGAGAAGCAGTGTGGCTCAGTGGAAAGAGAACGGGCTTTGGAATTAAGGGTCATGGGCTCTAATCCCGGCTCCACCACCTGTCAGCTGTGTGACTCTGGGCAAGTCACTTAACTTCTCAATTGCTCAGTTACATCATCTGTAAAGTGGGGATTAAGACTGTGAGCCTCATGTGGAACAACCTGATTACCCTGTATCTACCCCTGCACTTAGAACAGTGCTCAGCACATAGTAGGCACTTAGCAAATACCAACATTATAATTATCATTATTATCCTGGTTCTATCCCTTTCCATGTGTGTTAACTTGGGCTAGTCACTAAAATTATCCTTGCTTCAGTTTCCTCATTTGTAAAATGAGGATTAAACACCAGTTCTTGCTTCTACTAAGACTGAGTTTCCTATTGGACTGTGTCCAATATGATTACTTTGTTTCTATACTGTGGCTTACTACAGTGCTTAGCATATGACAGTTACTCTGACTATAAGAGTTACTCTTGGAGACATCACTGGACAATCACTGCATCCTCCAGTGAATCCCCTGATTGATTCACATTACTGATGTTGCATAGAGCAGGGTCTGGCGCTAGAATTACAGGGACTTCTCCAAATCTAATTTGGGTGGACTCTCAGGCCGCACCTTGGATGTGGCCAATGTAGATTTTCAGGGAAAAGGGTGTTTTATTTTCAGTCAAAATAACCAAGTAGGCTTAGTTCAGTTAGGGGTGATTTACACTCTGATCCTTCAGCTGTGAGTTCGGGGAGCAGTTTCCCACAGGGCCATCCAAACAGCATGGTATACCCTCTACACCATTCAACAGTGACTACCGACACCTTCTGGCCTCCGCCCCTACCCCTGCCCCCATCAACTCTCATCCAGTGGCTCAACAGCCCAGTCAACAAAAGGACCATATGGGAGGATATGATGGAGAAAAAATGAGTTTACAGTCTGTTACCTTGGCTATGAGGATCCAGAGTCTGAGAGTCCACTTGCTGGAGACTGGGGCAGAGATGTTCTCTCTCAGAAGATTTCTCTGTGAAGACCAGATTTTGCTGGTGATCAGAGATCTGTCCTAGCAGCGTGGACTAGCAGATAGAGCCTGGACCTGGGAGTCAGAAGGACGTGGTTTCTAATCCAGGCTCTGCCACTTGTGTACTGTGTGACCTTGGGTAAGTCATTTAACTTTTCTGTATCTCAGTTACCTCATCTGTAAAATAAGGATTAAGACTGTGAGCCCCATGTGGAACAGGGACTGTGTCCAACCTGATTACCTTGTATCTATCCCAGCATGTAGAACAGTACTTGACAAATAGTAAGCACTTAACAAGTATCATTATTACTGTTATATGATACCATTCCCCAAATCAAGGGAGCCACAATTATTGTTCATTATATTGAGATGGGAGGTGCTCAGGATGGAGAGAGAGACTGCTAGGAGTGTGGCCCGAGTGTGGTGGTGATTGAGGATCCAAAACAGTTTAGCCCCCCCATTCTCACAAACATGGCCTTACTAGTGCTGAGACAACGAGTTAGAGATTCTGGTGCAATAGGGAGAACCGGGACAGTCTCCAACATAAATCTTTCCATCTGGTCCCAGATGTCTCTCCACCTCTCCTGGGCCAGAGCCTTAACCACGCTGTTTCACTCTCATTTCCCATGGTCCAACAAACCCCCGTCTTTCATCGAGCCCAGCACAAAAAACCCCAAAACCTTCTTTCAGTGATTCTTCCCCATTTGGACTCCGACCCTGAAAACGAACTTTCACATTGATGTTTATCATATTCACCCATCTCTGTCACTCACGTTGTCTTGAAAGACAATTCACCGGCAGTCAGACTCTGGCAGGACAATGCTGAGACAGCATTTATCAGCCGCTTTCCTCATCTCCTTCCTCCCTCAGAGAGTGAATAGTTTGTGTATGTGTGTATGGTGGTGGGGAGTGGGGGTGGTGAATGAGTGAATTGTTGAGCACTAATCCACTCTGACACTCAGACATCTCTAGAAATGCCCAGACTCCTCTCCCTGTCATCCACCAATCTGGAATAAGATGAGCCTAGATCTCTCCCTGAAATTACCTGCTGCTAATTGACCATCAAAGTTGCCCTTGGGGAAACATGGTAGCATCTGTACCATATCCTGCAGCCCCGTGTACATCCCAGCTCCCACCAACAGTCCAGCTCTGCCAGGAGCCAAGCCCGGGTCTGTAGTGTCTGTCTGACCAGAGTCACTCATGGCCACAGGTGCACCAGTCCTGAGGTCAGCATCCTCAGGCCACAGACCACAGCATGTTATAACCTGCGTAGTAGGAGTGAGACCAGAGCTTATGATATGCATGTGGGAGCCCTCTTCATAGAGGTGGTAGAAGTGATCACATAAATGGATGACCTCTAAGATCAAGTGTAAGTAGAAGACTAGGAAACCCAGAAGACTGATTTTATGGGATACCTGTGATTATGGGATAAGAGGTAAAAAGAGAGTCAATGACTGACACTGACAATAAGCTGGAGGAGACCGATAGGAGAACCAGGAGAGAACTATTCCAGGGAAATCAAGGACACTTGATGTTACCACGAGGAAGGAGTGACCAATCAATCAATAAAACAATGGTATTTATTGTGCAATTACCGTATGAGAAATTCTGTAATAAACACTTGAGAGAGTAATACAGCAGCGTTGGTAGACATTAACCCTGTCTACAAGGAGTAAACCGTCTGGAGGGCTGGAGGGTGAGAGAGATATCAAAATAAATTATGGATATGTACATATCTGTTGTGGTTCTGAGGGTGGGGTGAATATCCAGTGCTTAAAGGGTACAGACCAGGTTCAAGGATGATAAAGAAGGGAGAGTGTGAGTAGGCCAAATGAGGGTGTAGTCAGGGAAGACTTCTGTGATTTTTAAAAGGCTTTGAACATGGGGAGAGGGGTGGTCTGTCATGTATGAAAGGTGAGAAAGTTCCAGGAGAGAGGGAAGAAGTTCGCAAGGGGTTGATGACAAGACTGAGGTATAGTGAGTAGACTGATATTAGAGCAGCGAAGTGTGTGGGCTGCATTGAAACAGGAAATCAGTGAGGTAAAGTAGGAGGGGGAAAGCTGATGGAGAGCTTTAAATCCAATTGCAAGGTGTTTTTGTTGGGTGCAGCAGTAAATGGACAGTCCCTGAAGGTTCTTGAGGAGTGGGGAGATGTGGACCGAATATTTTTTTAGAAAACTGAACTGGGCAGCAGGGTGAAATAAGGACCAGAGTGGGAAAAAATATGAGACAAGGAGGTCAGCAAAGAGGCTGATGCAGTAGTCAAGCCTGGATAATAATAAAAATTATAATATAATACAAGATAAGACAAGGGGTTGGATGTCGAGTAGCATTTTCGATGGAAGAGATAGGGCTTATTTTAGCGATGTTGTGAAGGTAAAACTGACAGGATTTGGTGACAGATTGCATGTATGGATTGAATGAAAAAGTTGAGGTGAGGAGAATACCAAGGTTACTGGCTTAATGGACAGGGAGAATAATATATTGTCTACAGAGATGGGAAAGGCAGGGAGAATATAGGGTTTTAGTGGGAAGATGAGTTTATAATTTGGAAATCTTAAATTTTAGGTATCAGTGGGACATTAGAGTAGAGATGTCCTGAAAGTAGGAGGAAATGCAAGGCTGCGGAGATGAAAAGAGATTAGGCCTGGAGAGGTAGATCTGGGAAATATCCTCATGGAGATGGTAGTTGAAGTGGAATGAGTTCTCCAAGAGAGTGGTTATAGATGGAGAATAGAAGGATACCCAGAACTGAGCCTTGAGGGACTTCCACAGTTGGATCGTGGGAAGCAGAGGAGGAGCCAGTGAAAGAGAAATAGCTCTGAGAAATGAGTAGAACCAAGAGAGGATAATTTCAGTGAAACCAAGGATTAATATGTGACAGACTACCAGGAGAAGGGAATGGTCCACAGAGTCGAAGACAGCTGAGCGTTCGAGATGGATTAGGCCAGAGAACACACCGTTGGATCTGTGAAGGAAAGGGTTGAAAGAGAGTTGTAGGAGAGTTTTTGTGGAATGAATTGGGTGGGGGAACCAGATTGGAGAGAGTCAAGGGGAGAATTGGAGGAGGGGAAACGGAGGCAGCAGGGATAGGCAACTTGCTCAAGGAGCTGGAAGAGGAATGGTCAGAAAGAGATGGAACAGTAACTGAAGGGTAGCATGGAGTTGTGAGGACATTTTTAGGATACAGGATACATGCACATATTTGAATGCAGTGAGGCAGAAGCCACCGGGAAAAGATCAGTTGAAGATGGCTGTGAGGGAGGGAAGGAGAGAGGAGTATTTTAAAAAGATGTGATGGAATGCGGTCAGAGGCATAGGTGGAAGTAATAAATTCTGAAAGGAGACAGGAGATATCTTGGGATTCTGCTGGGAAAGGTGAGAGTTGAAGAAGGTGCAGGAGGAGGCAGGGGCTTGAGAGAAGCAGAGGAGACTTTAGTGGGATCACCCCTGATGAAATCAATTTCATCAAGAAAATAGGTGGCAAGAGATAGGGTTGGGATAGTGATTTTGAGGAGGAAGTCAAACGTCTGATAGCGTTGGCATGAGCAATGGTCATGGAGTCAATAAAGATGGAGAAACTTTGTTTTCCCATAGATGAGGGGGCAGTATTAAAATGGGTGAGGATGATGATTTAGAAGGACCAAGTCGAACTAATATCTGGATTTCAGCCAGCAGCACCCCACAGCTCATGCCGAGGAACAGAGTACGGGTACTGTAAAAGTAATCCAGCGTTGTGTTTTGGTGGTAAAGGATCGACAGAGGGAAGGGAAGAAAGGAACTTGAGTTCAGTGGAGAAAGCGGTGTTGAAGGCATCAATTTGTGTGTCACGAGAAGGCATTTCAGTGCATCATTCATTCATTTATTCATTCATTCATTCAATAGTATTTATTGAGCGCTTACTATGTGCAGAGCAATGTACTAAGCGCTTGGAATGTACAAATCGGTAACAGATAGAGACAGTCCCTGCCCTTTGATGGGCTTACAGTCTAATTGGGGAGACAGACAAGAACAATGGCAATAACTTTATAAAATGTAGGTGGTCAAAAGATTGCATGTGGCGGTTCAGAAGAAAGTTGTAGGGAATGAGTATGTGGGAGAGGAGGTTGTGGGTGAATGCAGGAATTTCATATTAGTGAGGGAAGAGATTTTAAAGTGACTAAAAATTATGAGATTGAGATTATGGCTAGGGCCTGGTGGGGTCCATTCAATCAATAGTATTTATTGAGCGCTTACTATGTGCAGAGCACTGTACTAAGCGCTTGGAATGTACAAATCAGTAACAGATAGAGACAGTCCCTGCCCTTTGATGGGCTTACAGTCTAATCAGGGGAGACGGACAGACAAGAACAATAGCAAGAAATAGAATCAAGGGAATTTGATTATGAAGTGTCCAATATTGGTCTATTGACACTGCTGCATTCAATCCTTTTGCAGCCAATCAATCAATGGTGTTTATTAAGCATTTTCTGTGTGTGGAGACTGTACCTAACGCCTGGGAGAGTACAATTTGTAAAGAGAAAGAGAGTACGTGAACTCCCTCAATGATGAGAGTTGAAAGTATCTGCCACAGACATATTCTCCATGTGTCCCCATCACCCTACTTATCTTGAATCGGAAATAGAATCATTTGCTGCTAAGTGTAGTAGCTGAGTCTTTTCTCCTCTTAGGCATTCCTTAAACACCAGGCATGGGTTCATTGGATATTTTAGGAGCGAAAAATCTTCCCTGATCTCTCCTTCTTTGAATTGCTTATAGCTAAAATTAATGAAATGTCACCCACAGGATTAAAATTAAGGATACTTATGCATCAGTAATATTTATTATGCATTTACTGTGTGTGGAAGACCATTCCAAGGTCTTGGGAGAGGGCAGTAGAGTTAGGACAGGAGAGGGAAGAATGATAATCACACTGAAATATCAGGTTAATTATGTCAGTTATTTACAAGACATGGCAAATGTACCAGGTGGGGCTTAAATAAGGAAAATGGAACCTAAGGGTTTTACTTAATCGGCAGCGTAATCATCAAGGATGCCATTGTTATAGCCCATGCATGGAAAACAGCTATACAGAACCACATTTCCATAAAAAAAAAGAAAAAATAAATATTTTACTTGCAGAGTGCCTGGACGACTGTTGCCCTTTCCAAAGCCTGAGATCCGGACAACCGAGGTCTACTTCTCCCAAACCTCGAGGTTCACCTAGGCTGGAGTCAAGGAAGGAGGAGTATAAGGCCAGGGAAACTCTTTTGAAAAGTCAGAATGGGGCAGCAGGCTCAGGATCTTCAATTCTCACCTTGGCATGGTTTCCCCACAACTGGCCGTTCCAAACTGGTGATCAGAAGGAGGTGGCGAAAGGCAGATTTCTCCTGTTACACGAAAGCTATACCGCCTTCCTCTGCTGTTGTCTCTACCTATTCTTGAAATGGTTTCTAACTGTAGATTGGTAATAATAATAAACTTCTCACTCTAGGCTTTAAGGTTCTCCATCACCTTGCACCCTCCTACCTCTCCTCCCTTCTCTCTTTCTACTGCCCACTCTACACGCTCCGCTCCTCTGCCGCCCACCTCCTCACCGTCCCCCGTTCTCGCCTATCCCGCCGTCGACCCCTGGACCACGTCTTCCCGTTGTCCTGGAACGCCCTCCCTCCTCACCTCCGCCAAACTAATTCTCTTCCCTTCTTCAAAACCCTAGTTACAGCTCACCTCCTCCAAGAAACCTTCCCAGACTGAGCTTCCCTTCTCCCTCTACTCCCTCTACCGCCCCTCTTCACCTCTCCGTAGCTAAACCCTCTTCTCCCCCCATTTCCCTCTGCTCCTCTCCCTTTCCCTTCCCATCCCCTCGGTATTGTACTCATCTGCTCAACTGTATATATTTTCAATACACTATTTATTTTGTTAATGAAATGTACATCGCCTTGATTCTATTTATTTGCTATTGTTTTAATGAGATGTTCATCCCCTCGATTCTATTTATTGCTATTGTTCTTGTCTGTCCGTCTCCCCCGATTAGATTGTAAGCCCATCAAAGGGCAGAGACTGTTTCTATCTGTTACCGATTTGTACATTCCAAGCGCTTAGTACAATGCTCTGCACATAGTAAGCGCTCAATAAATACTATTGAATGAATGAATGAATGAATAAGAAGAAGAAGAAGAATACAGTATTCATTAAGTGCTTACTATGTAAAGTGCTGTTCTAAGTACCAGAGTAGACACAGCTAATCAGTTTGGACACAGTTCCTGTCCCATATAAGGTTCCCGGTTTTAATACCCATTTTACATATGAGGTAACTGAGGCACAGAGAAATGAAGTCATTGGCCCAGGGTCACAAGGTTGACAAATGGCAGAGATGGGATTAGAACACAGGTCCTTCTGACTTCCAGACTTATACTCTCTCCACTGGCCACACGGCTTCTCTAATTTCCCCCTTCCTGCTTCTCTGACATCATTAAGGGGTTTTCCAAATCAGGAATCTAGTAAAGTTCATCTCAGTAGGACCAAGTGGGAGGTTTATGATGGATCTGTGTTTGACAAAGGGAAATCCCTTTTCCAGAACATGCTCACCTTCCTGTCACTGTGGATCATCAGGAACGGACTGACAACTGAGAAGGAAAATGACAACAGTAGGTAGACTCTCACCAGCAGAGGAGACTTCTCTTTCATGTTGATAATCACGTTCAGCATGACAGCTTGCCGCCCATATAGGAGGACATAGAGGGTGACCAGAGCAATGACTCTTTTGGCTGCTTGGACCTCAGGCATGACCCCCAAGGAAGAGACAGGCCCGTGGAGGTGCCAGACCTGCTGGTGGTGTCTGTGAAGGACAAATAACATGTAGCCCCTGGCTGTGCTCATGAGCCCCACAAAGAACAGATCCCGGAATGGAAGTATCAGTGCAATGGCCAGTTTGGTTTCCCGTTCGGCACTGACTTTGATGCAGTACTTGAAGTCCATAACTATTTGAACGCTACTGCTGTTCCGTGGGACAGCGTGGCTCAGTGGAAAGAGCATGGGCTTGGGAGTCAGAGGTCGTGGGTTCAAATTCCAGCTCCGCCACTTGTCAGCTGTGTGACTGTGGGCAAGTCATTTAACGTCTCTGTGCCTCAGTAACCTCATCTCTCAAATGGGGATGAAGACTGTGAGCCTCACGTGGGATAACCTGATTACCCTCTATCTACCCCAGTGCTTAGAACAGTGCTCTGCACATAGTAAGTGCTTAACAAATACCAACATTATTATAATTACTTCAGTATACAAAAGTCGACCAGCAGATTCATGACCCAGGAGAGGAGACAGGAGAGGATGACACATTTGGGTAATTTGGCTTTAACTCCAGCCCACCGGGAGGTGGAGGCACTGATGGTTACAGCCTGGAAGATGCTCAAGAGGCAGGTGGTACAAATGGAAAGGCCAAGGGAAACTTAGCGCAGGTAAATCAGGGTTTTACACCCCAAGTCATCTAAGAAATTTATCAGACCCCAAATATATAGGGTGTCTGGGATTCCCCTGCTGAGAAAGGTCAGGGAATTAGCCAAGGCCAGGTGAACAAGGATCAGGTCGGAATAGCTAAGTCTGTGGCTAACAGAGACCATACGGGTATAAAGAAGGAGGAGGAAGGCATTCGCTAAGACTCCAATGCTGATCTGTCACAGCACTGTGGTTCCAAAGGAGATTTCCATAGCATCCATCCTCCTGAAGTTACTTTTCAAAGCAGAAGTGGCCTCCTGCAGACACCTGGGAAGGGGAAAGGAGGAGAGGGAGACAAAGGGAGGAAATGGACCTGAAAGGAAGGAAATGGGGATGGGACAGATGGAAAGAGAGAGTGGGAGACTGCAGAGGACATTTGGGGAGGAGGTGGATAGGAAGAGAGAAGGCTATGGTTCTTGTTTCCTCAAACTTCTGGGCTGCAGATGTGGAGAATGGGATCTCTGAAGTTCATTGCCCCTTTCCATAGTACTCATTCTGCTCCTCTGGGATTGTGTGACTGCTGTTGTGGCCGCCTTGAAGTGTGGCCAAGAGGGGACAGGGACTGGCTTCTCCCAGGTCATGGTCACTGCAACCCAGCTAAGTGCTTAGTACAATGTTCCACACACAGTAAGTGCTCAATGAATATAATTGAATGAATGAATGAATGAATGAATGAATGATGTTGGAGAAGGAAAGGGGGGAACTGTGGTGGCACAGGGAGTTGTGTGCTCTGTAGGCATCTCTTTGTGCCCAAGCTCTTTGTGCCTACAATCAGCTAGGAACTATCTGGGAGCCGTTCTTAACTCACAGGGCAATCAGGGTGGCAGCACACTGCCTTTGACACCTTGTATCTATCCCAACACTTAGAACAGCGCTAGCTAGGCACATTGAAAGTGCTCAACAAATATTATCATTATTATTATTAATAGGAGTAAAACTAATTCTTTTCTGAGACAGAAGGGGATCCAGTCTAATATGGAGAGAACTCTGCTGTAAACGTTCTGGGATTGGGAAGGGGGAAGCCCTGGGAGAAGGCTTTTCAGAGGTGACCAGCCCTGACTCCCACACCAGAGCCCCAGTCCAAAGCTGCAGAGTTCCTATGGAAACCCAGAAATCATGCTGATGGAGATGGCATTGTCCTACTCACCTGTTTCATCGCTCATGCTGGCTGGGAGGGCAGCTTGCAGGCAGTCAGCCTTAGGCAGATCAAGCCTAAGGCAACATTTTTCAACTGCTTTCCTCACCTTTCCCATCCCTGAGGGCATTATCAGAGTGTGTGAGTGTGTTTGTGTGTGTGTATGTTAATGAGTGAACCTCTAAACATTAATCAGCTCTGACACATGGTCTAAATCAACTTTGGTCATGCCCAGACACCCCTCCCTGCTGCCCACCAACCAGGGACAAGATGAGCCCAGATCTCTTCCCACAGTTACCTGCTGCTAATTGACCATCAGAGATGCCCATGGAGAAACATGACAGCCTGTAGCTCCAGGTACATCCCAGCTTCCACCCACAGCCCAGCTCTGCCAGGAGCCAAGCCTGGGTCTCTAGTGCAAATCTGACCCTCTCACCCTCTGGGTCACACGTGGCCACAGATATGCCTGGGTCCCAACCCCTACATGCTCCTTCCTTGTCTGTGTGTCTCACCTTCTTCACTCTTCTCAGTGAGAGGGAAGTAAAGCTGGAAGGAGGAGATTGGTGTGGCAGGCGGCTCCCACCTTACCCATACTAGGCCTTATGAGAAGCTTCATGGTATAGTAGATAAAGCCCAGACCTGAGAGTCAGAAGGTCATGCGTTCTTATCCCGACTCTGCCACTTGTCTACCGTGGGACCTTGAGCAAGTGACTTACCTCCTCTGTAAAATGAGTGCTAAAACTCTGAGCCCTTTGTAGGACAGACACTAGGTTTGACCTAATTTTCTTGTATGAACCCCAGTGCTTAGAACAGTGCCTGGTTCATAGTAAGTGCTTAGCAAATATCACAATTCTTCTTATTATTACCATTAATCTTATTATTAATAATAATCACTGGCATTTACTGAGTGCTTAGTCTGTACAGAACACCCCTCACTGGATTGAGTTTCCAATCCTGTTGCCTCCCCAAACAAGCACCTGAAGTTTACAATAGATATTTAATCACTGTGACTGATTGATGATGGCAGGAACTAGTAATCTCCTAGGACTAGTTACGTGATGTTGCCTAAAGCCTGGTTAAACAATTAGGAGTCAGGGCGCACTCCAGAGGCAGGTCTTACAAAGACTACAAGGGGAAAAATCAAGGAAATGGAGCTGAGCGTTTCTCCTCTCCCTGCCTATTTCCTGCCATCCCTTTGTATATCTTCTAGTCAGCTTTGGATCATAAATTCCATAATTTTCCAAACTCTGCTCTTGCTCACAGCCTACCTCTCACCCATGTTCCCTAGTCCTTCAATTCGGCCAGAGCACAGTTCCCCCCTTCTTCAGAAGGGAAGAAGCATGGTATAGTGGCTAGAGCCCAAGCCTGGAAGTTAGAAGGTCAGAAGTTTTATGAGTTCAAATCCTGCCTCCTCCACTCATCTGCTGTGTGACCTTCTGCAAGTCGCTTCACTTCTCTGGGCCTCAGTTCCCTCACTTTAAAATGGGGATTGAGACTGTAAATCCCACATGGGACAGGGACTGTGTCCAACCCAATTTGCTTCACCCCAGAGTTGAGTGCAGTACTTGGCAGTCATGCATTTGTTCATTTAATCGTATTTATTGTTCGCTTACTGTGTGCAGAGCACTGTATTAAGTGTTTGGGTAGTACAATTTAGCAACAAATAGAGACAATCCCTGTCTGCAACAGGCTCACAGTCTAGAAGGGGGGAGACAGACATCCAAACAAGTAAACAGGCATCAGCAGCATCTTTATAAATAAATGGAATTATAGATATAAACACATCCTTAATAAAAACAAATAGAATTATAATTATAAATATGTACATACGTACACAAGTGTTGTGGGGTGGAGACGGGGATAGAGCAAAGGGAGTTGAGTTGGGGTGATGTGAAGGAGAGGGGGAGTGAGGAAAAGGGGGACTTAGTCTGGGAAGGCCTCCTGGAGGAGATGAGCTTTCAGTAGGGCTTTGAATGGGGGGAAGTGTGCTTGTTTGGTGGATTTGAGGAGGGAGGTCATTCCAGGCCAGAGGTAGGACATGGACCAGAGGTCGATGGTGGAACAGGTGAGAATGAGGCGCAATGAGAAGGTTAGCACCAGAGGAGTGGAGTGTGTGGGCTGGACTGTAGAAGGAGCGAAGGGAGGTGAGGTAAGAGGAGGCAAGGTGCTGAAGAGTTTTGAAGTCAACAATGAGGCAACCGCTGGAGAATTTTGAGGAGGGAGGTGGCACAAAGTAAACATTTAACAAATGCCATAGTAATTAATAATACTACTAATAAAAACCCATCTGAAATCATACCTCCTCCAAGAGGCCTTCCCTGATTCAGTTTTGAGCTTACCAGGCCTCACTATGCCACCTCCCACCACCATACTTCTTTGTGTCACTATTATATTTATTCACTGTCACGAATTCTAGCACTTCTGCACATTCAGATGTATATTCTGTAGGATGTAAGCACTTGCCCACACATCTGTCTTTCCAAATTCTTTCTCCTTGCATTTGGGAACACAAAATCAAAGTAGAATTATGCACCTATCCTCACACTCTGATTACACAAGCACTCACTCACCTACATATTCACTTTCCTCTTTTCTCTGAATATTTTAGTGTCTGACTCCTCGACTGGAATATGTTTTTTTAGGGAAGCCATTATGACTACTAAATTGATCATACTGTAGCAAGCACTTAGCACAGTGCACTGCACACGGCAGGTGCTCAAGGCATATTAACATATACAATCCTTGAGAGCAGGGAGTCTGTCTTCTAACATTACTGACCTCTCCAAGCTTTTAGCAGAGTGCTCTGCAAACAGTAGATGCTCAATCAAATACAAAAAAGTTAGATTTCCAAGTGGGCAAAGATCAATCAATCAGTCTATGGTATTTACTATGTATGTTACTGCATCCAAAGCCACTTGGGAGAGTACCAAAGAGTTGGTAGACACAATCCTGTCCTCATAGGCTTCCAGTCCTGAGGATCTAAGGATTGTAACTCCTAACTCTGCTGCTTTCTCTCAAGCACTTTCTACAATGCTCTGTACTAGGTAGTTGCTCAATCATTACACCTGATTTGTGAATGGGTGGCGTGAAGGAATGGAACCTTGGAAACAAAGGTCAGCACTGTAGTCCTTATGGCAGCTGAAGTGCTCAGATTGTTGAGTGGATACCTTGAGTTATAATTATCTCATTGTTTTGATGGAGTTGCATTGCATGCCTTCCCCATCCCTTCAGCCATTATCATTGGGGATGGAATCCTTCATTTAGGTGACCCTGAGGCCTCATTAAACGGATTCAGTGGGGAGGTCCTGACTACTCTCACTCTGAGCCTTCTTAGGTCAGAGTGGGAGACCTGGAAGATTCCTTGGGACTCTAAGAATCCACGATGGAAACAGTTGATTCTCTTTTCCAAAATGTTCTCATCCTCCTGTCACTGTGAATCACCAGGAAGGGACTGATGACAGGAAAGCCAAATACCATGGTGGTGTTGATATTCACCAGTAGAGGAGACTTTCCTTTCCTGTTAAGTAAAATACTGAAAATGATGGAATGGCACTCTTAGAGGAGAACATAGAGCGTGACCAGGGTAACGATTCTCTTGGCTGCTCAGACCTCAGGTGTCGCCCTGGCAGAGCTGCTGGGACCGGGGAGATGACGGATCTGTTGGTGGTGCCTGTGCAGGATAAACATCATGTAGCCACTGGCTGTGCTCATGAGTCCCACAAAGAGCAGATCACGGCCAAAGAGCATAATGGCATTTATCAGAGTGGCTTCCGCACTGAGAATCGTTACTGAACAATATTTCAGATCATATGTAATTTGAATGGTGGTGCTATTCTGGGGGTCTGAAGCATACACCAGTGCACTGTTGTCGATCAGCACGTTGAGGACCCAGAAAAAGGCAAAGGAAGGAATGATACATTTGGGTAATTTGGCTTTGACCCCTGCCCACCGGGAGGGGCTGGGACTGATGGTGATGGCCTGGAAGATGCTCAGGAGGCTGGTGGTGCAGATGGAGAGGCCCTGGGCCAATTGGTAAACATATAAGACAATCTTGCATCCAATAGTGTCCAGGGAATTTCTCCATCCCCAAGCAGAATTGGTCTCTGAGATTCCACAGATGAGAAGGAAGATGGTATTGGACCAAGCTAAGTGGGTGAGGATCAAGTCTGAGGAGCTGAGCTTGTGGCTGGAGAAGACCATGTGGGTATAAATAGCAGGAGGAAGACATTCGCTGACGCCCCAGTGCTGATCTGTAGCAGCATCACAGTCCCCAAGAAGATGCCACTGATGTCCATTCATATGGGTTCTTGGTCAGAAGTAAAAGTGGCCTCCTAAAATACAGAGGGAATGGGAGGGAGAGGGAGACAGAAAAATACATAAAGTGTGAGAGAGGAAGGGAGGAAAGGTGGAATAACAGAAATGAAGAGGGAAAATTGCAGCAGGAAAGAAAGAGAAATAGAGTGAAAGGATGGGGAATGAGAGAAAGAATGAGAAAAGTAGCAAGAGTAATACAGTGAGAAAGAAAGAGGGAGGAGAGAAAGAAGAAAAGAGTGAAAGGCAGAGAAAGAGGGAGAAGAGGAAGACAGAGAAAGAGAAAGAGAGGAATGGGGGAAATGGAGGCGAGAAAATGTGAGGCAGAGAGAAAGAAGGAGGAAAGTGAGAGAAGGAAAGGAACGATGAAAAGAAACAGATGAAAGGAAAATAAGTCAGAAGTAAAACGAAAGAGGAAAGAGGATGAAAAAGAGAGGGATGGAGAATGAGAGAGGTCAATCAATCAATAAATCAATCAAAAGTATTTATTGAGGGCTTATTTTCTGTAGAACGCTCTGCTAAGCCCTTGGAAATGCACACTACTATTGAGTTGGTAGATGCCTTACTTGCCCAGAGGAGCTTTCATTCTAGTGGCAGGAAAAGACATTGAAATAAATTACAGTTCTGTTAATGGCAGGGAATAAGTAATTGCACATACTCACAGTACAGATTAGGTGAATATCAAGTGCTTAGGGAAGCAGCACGGCATAATGGAGAGAGTATGGGTTTGAGACACAGAAGGTTATGGGTTCTAATCCCGGATCCAACTTGTGTCTGCTGTTTGACCTTGGGCAAGTCATTTAACTTCTCTGTGCCTCAGTTACCTCATCTTGAAAATGGGGATTAAGACTATGGGTTCCATGTGGGACAAGGACTGTGACCAACCCAATTTGCTTGTATTCATCCCAGTGCTTAGTACAGTGCCTGGCACACAGTAAGTGTTTAACAAATACCACAATAATTATTAGCATTACTATTATTAGGGAGTCCAGGTGTAAGTGCAGAGGGGACATGGAAGACAGAATGATTACAGAAAACTAGGTTTTACTTGGGAAAGGCCTCTCAAGGGAGATAAGACACCCAGATACCTCTGAGGATAGGGAAAGGAGTGGTCTGTTGGGTGAAAAGCAGGAGGGCATTCCAGGCCAGAGGGGAGATAGGAGCAAAGAGACAAAGCTGCAACAGATGAGACCGAGTTTAGAGAGTAGGTTAATGTCAGAGGAGTGAAGCTGGGTTGGGTTATGACTACATAGACTGTGAGCCCCATATGGGACATGGATTACATCCATTCTGATTACTTTGTACCTACTCCAGAGTTTAGAGCAATGCTTAACACACAGTAAAGTGCTTATTAAGTACCAAAATGACAGCAATAATAATTACAGTGATAATAGAAGATCAACAGAGTAAGGTAGGATGGGGGTGAACTGATCAAAAACCCTGGAGCCAATGGTAATAATTTCTGCTTGATGCTGAGGTGAATTGGCAACCATTTAAGGATTTTGAGGAATGGAAAGACACGGCTGAATTTTTTTTTTTTTTAGAAAAATGATCCAAACAGCAGCGTGAATTAGGGACTAGAGAAGGCAGAGATGGGCGGCAGGGAGGTCAGCAAGGAAGCTAATGCAGTAGTCATGGAAGGATATGATAAGTGCTTGGATCAATGTGGTAGAGCTTTGGGTGGAGGGGAAGGGGTAGATTCTAGAGATGCTATAAAAGGTAGAAATGACAGGATTTGATACCATCTTACATATGTGCATTGAATGAGAGAGATGAGTCATAGATAATACCATAGATTGTTGGGCTATGAGATCGAGAGGAAGGTGTTATTTTATACACTGATGACAAAGTCTGCAGGAGGACAGGCTTTGGGTAGGAAGACTTGTGGGAAAGAAAGCAGGGGAGAGAGGAGGCATTTAGAGATGAAAAAGAGAGACTGAGGGAGGAGACAAAGAGAGACAGAGGGAGAATGAAAGAGGGAGGAGAGTAAGAGAGAGGGAAATAGTGAAGAAGTGAGAGAAAGGAAGAGAATTAGAAAGAGAGAAAGACAGGAAAGGGAAAGAGAGGCAGAGCGAGAGGGGAAAAAGAGAAACTTTTTGGGGGACAAATGTACAGAGCTAAGTAGATCAAAATACGGAGTAAAAAATTACAGTCTTACTGTTTCTTCGGTATTCTGCCTGCAAATCAGGAGACATGGGTTCTTATCTTGATTCCGCCAGTTACCATCTGTCTGACCTGGGGCTAACCAATTAACTTCTCTGGGCTTCAGTTTCTTCATTTGCAAAATAAGGATTAAACACCAGTTCTTCCTCCTTCTTAAGACTGTGAGTCTCATGTTGGACAGAGACTATGTCTGAAATGATTAACCTATTTATACCGTAGCACTTCATACAGCGCTTGGTTTATAGTAAGCACTTAAATAAGATAGTGAATATTTGAGACATCACTGGGCAGGCATTACATCCTCCTGTGAGCCTCCTGATGGGTTCGTATCTCAGGTGCTGCAATGTGCAGGGTTCTGGGCCTAGGATTACAGGGGTTTCCCTGATTCTAATATGAGAGCCCTCTCAGGTGGCTGCCTTGTAAAGACCAGACATGGCTGCCATTCCAAAGTACAAGGAAGGAATGATTATTGTTAATTAGATTGAGGTGGATGGATGGGCCGGGCTTGACTAGACCCACTCTGTTTTGTGGGCCGAGTTTCTATTGAGAAGAGTACATCACAACCACTGTTGCAGTCAGCTGACTGGTGGAGCAACCCTCGACTGGTATTGCTTATAGTGAGTGGAAGGACACAGAAACAGGAGAAGTGGTGTATTGATGAAAGTTACCACATTAGTGCAATCACTCATCCTGTCCCAAATGGATTACTGCATCAGCCTCTGTGACTTCCCAACCTCCTCCCTCTCCCCACTTCAGTCCACACTTCACTCTGCTGCCTGGAAGTGGCGTGGCTTTGTGGAAAGAACACGGACTTGGGAGTCAGAGGTTGTGGGTTTTAATTCGGGCTCTGCCACCTGACAGCTGTGTGACTTTGGGCAAGTCACTCAACTTCTCTGTGCCTCAGTTACCTCATCTGTAAAATGGGGATTAAGAGTGTGAGCCCCACGTGGTACAATCTGATTACCTGCTATTTCCCCCAGGGCTTAGAACAGTGCTTGGCACATAGTAAGCATTTAACAAATACCATCATTATAATTATTATTATTGCTATCTTTCTACAGAAACTTTCAGGGCATGTCACCCCCCTCCTCTAAAATCTCCAGTGATTTCCTATCAACTTCTGTAATAAACAAAATCTCCTCACTACTGGCTTCAAAGCTCTCCATCACCTTGCCCCTTCTTATCTCACCTCCCTTCTCTCCTACTACATCCCAGCCCGCACACTGCGCTTCTCTGCCACTAACTTTCTCACTGTGCCTCGATCTCGCCTGTCCCACTGTCGACCCTTTGCCCATGCCCTAACTTTGGCTTGGAACGCCCTCCCCCCCTCAAATCCACCAATCACTCTTCACCCCTTCCTAGGCCTACTGAAGGCTAACCTCCTCCAAGAGGCCTTCCCAGACTAAGCCCCCATTTTCCTTAGCTCCCTCTCCCTTCCTCGTCACCTCGACTCACTCCCTTTGCTCTTCCTCCCTCTCCCCACCCCATAGCACTTATATATATATATGCATATGTCTACAATTCTATTTATTTATATTGATGCCTGTTTACTTGTTATGATGTCTGTCTCCCCCCTTCTGGACTGTAAGCCTGGTGTGGTAAGGAATAGTCTCTCTTTATTACTGAACTGTACTTTCCAAGCACTTAGTACAGTGCTCCGCACTCAGTAAGCACTTAATAAATAGGAATGAATGAATGAATGAATGAATGAATGAATGAAAGCAAATGCAAGGAACCCAGAAAATGGAGAGTGGAGTGTCCTCACAAGCGCTGTCAACAGAGTAAGGGTGTAACCTGCGACTATATTGCTGATATTCAGTGTAAAGATCCCCAGAAGGGTGGTATTCGACCACAGCTGTCCTGATTAGCCGAGAACATGCCTCAGTGCACCACCCGAGTGGAGAGTCTAGATAGGCCAAATACTTATAAAAATCAGCACCCAGGAGGCAGCTATTCATAGCAGGACTAGAGTGTGGTATGGTCAGTACTGGTAATACCATTAGAGCCCACTAAGAATGGGAGTATCTCGTTGCTGTTATCCTAGAAGAGAGCTAGGGGGTCCTTCTCTGGGATAGGAACCCACATAACTGACCTCAAGGTATGTCCCCTAATAATAATAATGGTACTTGTTTAGTGCATACTATATCCCAAGTACTGTTCTAAGCACTGGGGTATATACAAATTAATTAGTTTGGACACAGTCCCTGTCCCACATAGTGCTCACAGCCTTGATCCCCATTTTACATATGAGGTAAATGAAACCCAGAGAAATTAAGTCACTTGCCCAAGGTCCCATAGCTGACAAATGGTGAAGCTGGGATTAGTGCCCATGTCCTTCTGACCGGCCTGAGTCATGTTCACAGTTGCCGGACCACAGCGAACCAAACTGACTCCATTTTGGAAGAGGCTTACTGTCTCCTCTGTTATCCAGGAATTGTTACATTCTCTTAGTTGTTTCCATATGGGGAGTGAAGGAATTGTAGTTAGAGGCCAATTTTGCAGAAATGGCCCAAGGTTGCACATAACAGGGAATGAACATCTCACTGAAATTCCCCAAAATCTTCGCTGCCTTGTATTTCCATGAAAAATGCTGGTATGTTGATTAGGGTCCATGAGGAAGAAGCTCAGTGTTATAGGTTACAGACAGGCAATCTGTTTCAAGAAATGGGGATGATTCGCTTCATTCATCCGGTTGCTCAGAGAAATGCAAACACCCAGCTTCCACCTCCACGTCTCCCGCAATAAAAGCTATGTGTACCTGGGATAACTGCTTCTCCTTGTAACCTGGAGGGGAGGCTAGGATAGTCCGGAGTGTCTTGGCTCATCTGGGGATGCCCGGTCTAAGGGTAAGGGACCAGCCGAGTATTAGAGAGGAAAAGTCCATCTGGGTGAGGTTGGTGTATGCATAGAACGACTCTGCAGTAGGGTGAGACACTGGGATTCTAGGGGATGTAATATGTAGTAATTTTGCTTGTAGGACCCTAAGGTATATAATACCTTGGATTCGATGTTTGGATATGTTGTATGCACTGCATAGCTTTTTTCATATGTTTATATATATATATTCTAAAGCCATAGTTTTTGTAGCAAAAGTCAGTGAGTCCATTTGTTTCATTCTTCCGTGTCTGGATCTAAGTGCCCACGGATGAACTTCCTCCTTAGGGCCGTGTCACTCCTAGGACCATACTCTAGCCACTAAGCAATGCTGCTTCCTTAAGGATTTGGTGCTATGTGTTTACCTGCATTACCCTCAGAAATGGGTTATAACAGATTTATCTTTCTCTCTCTCTCGCTTTCTCTCTCTCTCTCTCTCTCCATCTTTGTTTTTCTTTGCCTCATTTTTCTTCCGGAAAAACAAGATGACTGTGAGCGGCTTCAAAAAGCCAGTGGGTTGAATATTAGTGATCCTGTCCTTTGCGTAGGTTCCTACTTCTCTGGTACTATGAATGCAGGCAGCTGAATGAAGACACTTGTATTCTAAATGGCTAGGCATGGCTGGTCTGTTTAATTCCCGAGGGTGAATGTCAGATCTCCAAACCTAGGTCTTGATGACTTGTGACAGCAGGGCTCAACTTGAAGGGGAAGCCTGATAGGAATTTGGACTGAGCTTGAAGGAGATTGGGGATCCAAAACAGTATAGCTGGTTCATCCCTACCCAACACCGCCCCACTGGAGTAAGGATAGTGGGCTAGTGATTTTGGTGCAGCAGGGAGGATCATGCAACATAAACCTTCAGGAGAAGCAGCATGGCTTAGTGGATAGAGCACAGCCCTGGGAATCAGAAAAACCTGGATTCCATTCCCGGTTCTTTCACTTGTCTGCTGTGTGACCCTGGACAAGTCACTTCACTTCTCTGGGCCTCAGTCTCCTCATCTGTAAAATGGGGATTAAGAGTGTGAGCCCCATGTGGGACAGGGACTGTGTCCAACCTGATTAACTTGTATCCACCCCAGGACTTAGAATAGTGCCTGACACATCTCAAGCACTTAACAAGTATTATTGTTATTGTTATCATCATCACCATCATCATCATTATTAACTTTCCCCTCTGATCACTGCTCCCATCTCCTCTCCACTTCTCCTGGGCCAGAGGCTCATCCCCTGTTTCACTCCCATCGTCCCATTGTCAAACAATTCCACCATCACTCACTGAGCCCAGCATACAAAACCCTTCTCCCATTGAATCTTCCCCATCCAGAACTGACCTTAAAACCACACTGACAGATTGAAAACTTTATCCTACTCACCTGTCTCTGTCACTCCTGTTGTCTGGGAGGGAAACTCTAGAAGAACATGGCTGAGGCAGAATATATAATAATAATTATGGTATTTGTTAAGCGCTTATTATCCTGCAGCACCAGGGACATCCTAGCTCCCTCGCCGTGCCTGGTTCAGCCAGGAGTTAAGCCTGAATCTCTAGTGTGTGTCTGATACTCTCATACCCAGTGTCATACATGGACACAGATTCTCCAGTCCTGGGTTCAGCTCCCTCAGCACCATAGATGACAGACCCCATAGCAGGAGTGAGGTCGGAGCTTGTGATATGCACGTAGGAATCTTCTCCAAAGGGGTGATAGCAGCAAGTGAGAAGCAGAATGATCTAGTGGAGAGGGCATAAGCCTGAGAGTCAGAAAGACTGGATTCGAATCCCAGCTCCATCACTTGTCTGCTGGGTGACACTGGGCAAGTCACTTCACTTCTGTGGGCCTCATCTGTAAAACAGGGATTAAAGCTGGGAGCCCTAAGTGGGACAGGGACTGTGTCCAACCTCACTAGCTTGTATTTACCCTGATGCTTAGTATAGTGCCTGGCACAAAGTAAGCACTTAACAAATACCATAAAAGTTTTTTTTTAAAAAAAATCAAAAGAATAGATGAATTATACAATCATGTGCTGAGTAGAAGCATGGGAAAACCATGCTTTGTGGGTCACACTGGTTCTGGGGTGAGAGTTGAAAGGTGATTCATTGCCTGATACTGACGAGTGGGGAGAGAGATAGAACAATCAGGAGAGAACTAAACTAGGGAAAACAAGGTTGTTTAGTGTTTCCAAGAGAGATAAGTGACCAATCAAGGAATGAATTAATCAATCAATGGTATCTACTGAGCAGATATTGTGTGATGATCTCTGTATTAAGCACTTTGGAGGATATGATAAAACAGAGTTGGTAGACATGATTCCTGCCCACAAGGGACTTATAGTTTGGAGGGTGAGACATATACTGAAATAAATTACCAAAGGAGGAAATGGAAAAGTGGAAGAATATGCATATACACGCTGAGAAGTGTGAGTATCCTGTTGACTTTGTTGAGGGTCAAAGAAAGATTCAGAAAGAGTCGAGCCAGTTGTACTGGGCCACCAGGGTACTATCAATCTCCCTTTTCCCACAAAGGGAGAGGAAGCCAGATTGGAGGGGGTCAAAAAGAAAGAATTAGAGGAGAGAAAGTGGAGGTAGTGGGTGTAAGAACTCACTCAAGGAGTTTTGAGAGGTGGAACGACAACTGGATGAAGCCATGGGCTAAGTGCTGATTTTTTTTCAGGAAAGGGGGTATACGATCATGTTTGAAAGGAGAAAGGAAGGAGCCATTAGATGAAACGTTCAAGATGATGATGAAGGAAGGGAAAATTGGCAAGTGATTTGATAGAGTGCTGAGGAATGGGGTTGGAGGTGCAGATAGAGGAGGTAGATTTTGAGAGGAGACAGGTTTTGAGAGGAGACAGGCAATCTCTTCTAGAGATTCTAATAGAGATGGGAGAGTTGAAGAAGGGGCAAGAAGTTGGAGGGACTGGAGTGGAGCAAGGAAGAGTTAAGAGAGATTGTGCCTGATACTGGCAAATTTTATCTGTTAAAGCGGTGGCTAGGTGATGAGGGGCAAAGGATGGGGGCGGTGAAGGAATAGGGAGTTGGATGAGGGAGTTTCATGGGCACTAGAGTCAGTGAGGATGGAGAAATATTATTGTCAGGTCAGGGAGAGGGCAGAGTTAGAACAGGAGTGGATAAAGTTCATTCATTCAATAGTATTTATTGAGCGCTTACTATGTGCAGAGCACTGTACTAAGCGCTTGGGATGAACAAGTCGGCAACAGATAGAGACAGTCCCTGCCGTTTGACGGGCTTACAGTCTAATCGGGGGAGATGGACAGACAAGAACAATGGCAATAAATAGAGTCAAGGGGAAGAACATCTCGTAAAAACAATGGCAACTAAATAGAATCAAGGCGATGTACAATTCATTAACAAAATAAATAGGGTAATGAAAATATATACAGTTGAGCGGACGAGTACAGTGCTGTGGGGATGGGAAGGGAGAGGTGGAGGAGCAGAGGGAAAAGGGGAAAAAGGGGGTTTAGCTGCGGAGAGGTAAAGGGGGGGTGGCAGAGGGAGTAGAGGGAGAAGAGGAGCTCAGTCTGGGAAGGCCTCTTGGAGGAGGTGAGTTTTAAGTAGGGTTTTGAAGAGGGAAAGAGAATCAGTTTGGCGGAGGTGAGGAGGGAGGGCATTCCAGGACCGCGGGAGGATGTGGCCCACGGGTCGACGGCGGGATAGGCGAGACCGAGGGACGGTGAGGAGGTGGGCGGCAGAGGAGCGGAGCGTGCGGGGTGGGTGGTAGAAAGAGAGAAGGGAGGAGAGGTAGGAAGGGGCAAGGTGATGGAGAGCCTTGAAGCCTAGAGTGAGGAGTTTTTGTTTGGAGCGGAGGTTGATAGGCAACCACTGGAGTTGTTTAAGAAGGGGAGTGACATGCCCAGATCGTTTCTGCAGGAAGATGAGCCGGGCAGCGGAGTGAAGAATAGACTGGAGCGGGGCGAGAGAGGAGGAAGGGAGGTCAGAGAGAAGGCTGACACAGTAGTCTAGCCGGGATATAACGAGAGCCTGTAACAGTAAGGTAGCCCTTTGGGCGGATCTTGGCGATATTGTAGAGGTGAAGTTGGCCTCGTGTCTGGATTTCTGCCAAGCAACAATCTGATTCTTGTTGACAGGAGCTGAGGATGTATATTGCGGTTGTGACCGAGGGCTGTGGGTTGGTGGAATGTATTAACCTCCGGAGATATTATCCCCTTAGGGCCGATGCTGTACATCCACACTGAGACGGCATTCAGAAGTGACAATCAGGACACCACAAGACTACAATGCGGAGATGCTCCGAATCAATGATTCCAGTTCATTGCCAACATATGAGGGAGGAATATCACATCAGTCTTGATCTGATGGGTGATCTCTATCAGATACAGCATCAACTGAAGACAGTCATCTTAACCGATACAATCTATTCACTTGGATACACCTACTCTCAGGTCCGGTATTCTTTCTGCTGTGGGTTCCCTTCCTCCATCTGAGTCCTTCTGTGATTGGTTTCTTGGGTGGCCCAGAGTCCATTGCTCTCTGGAGGGGTCCCCCATCTCCTGGTCTCAACCGGTTTTAGTCAGGGTGTGTAATGGGTTCTTGCTCAATATTTCACAAACCTAGCTTTTCATCTTACTCCTCGTCTTCTGCCTTACATATTTATCTGCACTCCTGGCATTCTGCCTTACATTCTTAAGTAAACCTGGCTTTCCCGAGTTCTGATAGTGGACTGACATACATCACCTTTCCTTTGTCAAAGCATATTCTTACAGTACAAGATCAGTGGAGGAAAAATGGAGCAAGGGCGTTTAGTTCAGTGCAGAAAACAATCAGGCAATCCTATTTGTTGAGTGCTTACTGTGTGTAGATCGCCGTACTAAGCGTTTGGGAAAGTGTAATATCACAATATAACGGACACATTCCCTGTCTGCAATGAGCTTAAAGTCTAGAGGGGGAGATGAACATGAATATAAATAAATATAATTACAGATACGTACATAAGTGCTATGAGGCTGGGAGAAGGTATGAATAAAGAGAACAAGTCCGGACATTGCAGAGGTCTAGTGGAAGAAAAGTGAAAGAGGGGTTAGTTTGGGAAAGTCTCTTGGACGAGATGTGCCTTCAATATGGCTTTGAAAGGGGAGAGAGTAATTGAGGGCATCAAGTTGTGCATCGAAACAAGGCAGGTTAACAGATCGTAGGTCTCTGAGAGGGAACAGGACAGATTCCCTTTCCTCTTCTTCCACTCTCTTCTGCATTACCCTGATTTTCTCCCTTTGTCCTAACCCCCTTCCAGCCCCGCAGCACTTATGTTCATATCTGTAATTAATTTATTTCTACTGATGTCTAGCTCCCGCCTCCAGACGGTGAGCTCATTGTGGGCAGGGAATGTGTCTGTTTATTGCTGTATTGTACTCTCCCAAGTGCTTAGTACAGTGCTCTGCCCACAGTAAGTGCTCAGGAAACATGATTGAATGAGTGAATTTTCAGGGAGTGGATGTGTGGGACAGAGAGCAGGTGAGGAGAGTGAAGTTGGACAGAGAAATTTAAGAGTTAGTGAGGGAACAGTATCTAAAGATGTTTAGATGGATCTCATGGACAGGACCTAATCGGGACAACCAGATTAGACACTGAAAGGCAGAAGTGTGCGGCCAGGGAAATCTAACTGATAACATCAGAGCAGTGGCAGCCATTCCCACTTTTGCATGGCTTCTCCAGAACTTGCCCTTCCAGTCTAGTGATTAAAGGGAGGTGGGGAGGGCAGAGTTCACCTTTTATGTGAAAGCTACAACTCCCTCCACAGCTGCTGTCTCTGCCAGTCCTTGGAATGACTGCTGGCGGTTCCCCCCATCTGTATGGGTAGACCCGAATCAGGAAATCTGGTCACTTCCAGCTCAGGAGATCACAGAGGGAGGACAGGCGGCTTCTAAGGCACTTTGTGCACAGGAAATTCCTTTTTCCAGAATATTCTCATCTCCTGTCGCTGCAAATCACCAGGAATGGACATACAGATGAGAAGGTGAATACCAAAAGCTGGTGGGCTTTCACCAGCAGAGGAGACTTTTCTTTCATGTTGAGTAAAACACTGAACATGATGGACTGGCGGCCGTAAAGGAGGAAATAGAGGGTGACCAGGATGATGACCCTCTTGGCCGCTCGGATGTCAGGCAACTGTCTGGGGGAGTAGCAGGGCCCGTGGAGGTGTCGGACCTGTCGGTGGTGCCTGTGCAGAACAATGACCATGTAGCCGCTTGGCCACGCTCATGATCGCTGCAAATATAAGATCACGGCCAGAAAGGGAAATAGCATTTACCAAGGCAACCTCCGTATGAAGAATGATTATTGAACAATAATTAAGCTCATATGTAATACGAACGGTGGTGCTGTTCTGGGGGCCGGTTGCATATATCAGTGTATTAATGTCGATCAGCAAATTGAGCACTCAGAAAAAGACCAAGGAGGGGACAACACACTTGGGTAATTGAGCTTAGACCCATGACCACTGGGAGGTGCTGGGGCTGATGGTGATGGCCTAGAAGACGCTCAAGAAGCAAGTGGTGCAGATGACAAGACCCCAGGACACCCGGTAAATATATAAGATGATTTTACATCCTATCTCATCCAAGAATTTTTTTCCTCCCCATGCAGAAATTCTGAGATTCCATAGGTGAAAAAAATGATGGTGTTGGCCAGGGCCAAGTGAGTGTAGATCAAGTCTGAGGAGCTGATCTTGTGACTGAAGGAGATCATGTGAGTATAAAACAGGAGGAGGAAGACATTTACTAACACCCCAGTGCTGGTCTGTAACAGCAGCAGAGTCCCAAAGGAAATGTCACGGACGTCCATTCGTAAGGGTTCTCAGTCTGAAGAAGAGGAGGCCTACTAAAGGTAGGAGAGAGTGAAAGAGAAAGGGGAAGAGAAACAATAGATCAAGTGTGTGAGAGAGAGGGAGGGAAAGAGGGAATGATAGAGATAGGGAGAGGGAGAGAAAGGGAGAGGGAAAGAGAACAGGGGCCAGAGCAAGTTGAATAGAGTGAGAAAGAAAAAGGAGAGAGTAGGAAGGAGGAGAGAAAAAGTGATACGTGGACAAAGAGGCCTAAGAGTAAGAGAGAGGAACAGAAACTAAGAAATGAAACAAAGGAAGGGAAAACGAGTAGGAAGAGAATAAGAAAGGAAAGAGAAAAAGAAAGAGAAGGATGGAGAATGAGAGTGGGAAATTAATCTCTCAGTCAGTGGTATTTATTGAGGACTTCTTGTGCGTAAGACACTGTACTATGCTATTGGGAGAGTACAATCCATATGAGTTGAACTCTTACCCACAAGAAGCTTTCAGTTTAGTGGGGAAGAAAGACAGTGAAATAAATTATAGCTAGGGCAAATGACAGGGTATAAATATATGTACATAACTGCAGTCAGGATGAAGGTAGTGTGAATCTCAAGTGTCTAGGGAGTCTAGGGTTAAAGGCATAGGGGATGTAGAAGGCGGAGTGAATAAGATAAATGAAGTCATAGTAGGGGAAGGTCTCTTGGGGGGGGGTGTGATTTTAGGATGGCTCTGAAGCTAGGGAGAGTGGTGGTCTGTGAGATGAGAAAGGGGAGGATGTTCCAGGCCAGAGGGAGGAAATGGGCAAGGACTGTGCATTGCAAAAGAGGAGTTGGAGTAGAGTCAGTTAGTGTTAGAGGAGTGAAGTGTATTTGTTGGATTATGACTACTCAGACTTTGAGCCCCATGTGAGACCCTGATTATGTCCAGCTAGATTCATATATTTCTCCCCGAGTGACTAGAACAGTGCTTGACTCAGAGTAAGTACTCAAAAAGTACTTGAAACAGTGATGGTAATAAGAAGAGATCAGCAAGTAAGGTAGTTGAGAGCTGATTAAGGTAAGAAGTTTCTGTTTCTTGCAGAGGTGAATGGGTAAGTATTGAAGGTTTTTAAGGAGTGGGGAGACATGCGTGAATTTTTCTAGGGAAATGATCTGGGCAGCCGGTTGAAATATGGACTAGAGAGGGGGAAAGTAGGGACAGGGAAGTCAAGTTGGAGGTCGAAACAGTAGTTGAAGCATGATATGATAAGTGCTTGGATCAACCTGATAGCAGTGTGGGTGGACCAAAACCATGACCAAAACTGAGCTCCTCATCTTCCCTCCCAAGCCCGGTCCTCTTTCTGACTTCCCTATCACCGTGGATGGTACGACCATCCTTCCCATCTCTCAGGCACGCAACCTCGGTGTCATCTTTGACTCGTCTCTCTCGTTCACCCCACACATCCGATCTGCTACCAAGACCTGCCGGTCTCACCTTTATAATATGGCCAAGATCCGCCCTTTCCTCTCCACCCAAATGGCTACCTTACTGGTACAGGCTCTCGTAATATCCCGGCTAGACTACTGTGTCAGCCTTCTCTCTGATCTCCCTTCCTCCTCTCTTTCCCCGCTGCAGTCTATTCTTCACTCTGCTGCCTGGCTCATCTTGCTGCAGAAATGCTCTGGGCATGTCCCTCCCCTTCTTAAAAACCTCCAGTGGTTGCCGATCAACCGCTGCTCAAAACAAAAACTTCTCACTCTAGACTTCAAGGCTCTCCATCACCTTGCCCCTTCCTACCACTCCTCCCTTCTCTATCTACTGCCCACCCCGCATGCTCTGCTCCTCTGCCGCCCACCTCCTCACCGTCCCTCGGTTTCGCCTATCCCGCCGTCGACCCCTGGGCCACATCCTCCAGCGGTCCTCGAATATCCTCCCTCCTCACCTCAGACAATCTAATTCTCTTCCCCTCTTCAAGTCCCTACTTAAAGCTCACCTCCTCCAAGAGGCCTTCCCAGACTGAGCTCCCCCTTTTTTCCCTTTGCTCTTTCTACTGCCCCCCCTCACCTCTCCACAGCTAAACCCTCTCCCCCCCTCCTTTCCCTCTCCTCCTCCCTGTCTCCCGTCCCACCCCCTCAGCACTGTACTCGTCTGCTCAACTGTATATATCTTCATCACCCTATTTATTTTATTTTGTTTAATGAGGTGTACATCACCCTGATTCTATTCATTTGCCATTGTTTTTATGAGATGTTCTTCCCCTTGACTCCATTTATTGCTACTGTTCTTGTCTGCCTGAGTCCCCCAATTAGACTGTAAGCCCGTCAAGGGGCAGGAACTGTCTCTATCTGTTGCCCATTTGTACATTCCAAGCGCTTAGTACAGTACTCTGCACATAGTAAGTGCTCAATAAATACTATTGAATGAATGAATGAATGAATGGAGGGGAAAGGAGAGATTCCAGAGATGCTATGAAGACCAAAGTGCCAGGATTTTGTGACAAATTATATATGTGAGTTGATTGAGAGTCATGAGTCACAGATAATGCCAGGGTTACCGGGTGTGAGACAAGGAGGATTGTGGTGTTGACTACAGGAATGGGAAAGTCTCAGGGAGGACAAGGTTTGGAAAGAAAGATATATGGGAAAGAGCTGGGAAAGGAAAGAAAGAAGTATAGCGAGTCAAAGAGAGAAAGGAAAAAGAGAATGAGAAGCAAAGAGAGAAAGAGGGAGGAGAGTAAGAGAGAGAGGAAAATCATGAAAAGGAGAGGAATAGAATCTGATTGAAAGACAGGTAAGGGAAAGAAAGAGAGGTAAAGGGAAAGCAAAAAAGAGAGGCTTTCAAAATAATGAGTGGGTCAAAATAAAGAGTAAAAAATTCGAAGTCTTACTGTTTCTTAAATATTCTATTTGGGAGTCAGAAGTCATCATGGTTCCACCACTTGCCTCCTGTGTGCCCTGAGGCTAGTCGCTTAACTTCTCTGTGCCTTCAGTTTCCTCACCTGTAAATTGGAGATTAAAAACCAGTTCTCTCTTCTACTTGGACTGTGAGTCCCATGTGGGGCAGAGACTCTTTGGTTTGATTATCAAGTATTTTTGTTTAGGTTTTTTAAGTGGTATTTGTTAAGTGCTTTCTATGTGCCAGGCACTGTATTGAATGCTGGGCTAATAACAGGTAAATTGGGTTGGACAGAGTTTGTGTCCCATATAAGGCTCAAAATCATATTCCCCATTTTGCAGATGAGGTAACTGAGGCCTAGAGAAGTTAAATGTCTTGCCCAAGGTCACACATCAGATAGGTGGTGGAGCTGAGGTTAGAACCCAGGTCCTCTGACTCCCTGGCGTGTGCTCTTTCTACTAGGCCAACTGTTTCCCCCATTTACTTCGTGTTAAGTACTCTTCTTAGTGTTGCAGGAGGTACAACGTAATCAAACTGAATAAAATTCCTGTCCCACATGGGGCACACACTCTACATAGGAGGGAGAACAGGCATTGAAACCCCATTTTGCAGTTGAGGCAACTGAGGCATGGAGAAGTGAAATGACGTAGGTCCCACAGTGGACATGTGCAGAACCTGGTATTAGAACCAGATCTTTGCCCCCCAGGTCCATGATCTTTCCACTAAGCCACGCTGTTTCTACCCCAGCACTACAGTGCTTGACCTATTGTATGCACTTAATAAGTATGATAATCGTTTTTAAAGACATCACAGGGAAACAATGCATTCTCCCGTGAACCAGCTGACTGAATCACATTTCAGTTGCTGCAATGTGCAGGCTTCTGGGGCCAAGATTAAGGAGGAGGGGTCATCCAATTCTACTTTGAATGGACTCCCAGGCCACACTTTGGACATGGCCAGTGGAGATTTGCAAGGAAAAGGATGCTTTATTTTCAGTCAAAATGCCCATGTAGACTTCATTTCAGTTGAGGATTATTTCCTGTAGCAGTGAGCTCAGGGAGGAAAACTTTCCAAAGGACTACCTGAAGATCTTGGTCTTAACTCTAAACCACTTAACAGCCAATTTCAATCTCTTTGGCCTTCACTGCCTACCCCCTGCCCCCACCAACCCTTCTCCTGGTGATCCATCAGCCCAATTAAATAACAGAACCAGACAGGAGACACCCATGGAGAAAGGAATGGGTCTTATGAGTTCGTTTCTTGACTATCAGGATCCAGAGTCTGAGGGGCCACATGTAGGAGACTGGGCAGAAGCTGTCTCGGAAGTCTGTGGTGTGAAGATCGGACTTGGTTGGTGGTCAGAGATTTTCCATAGGAATCTTCATAACATTCCTATGAAATCTTCCAAAGATCAAAGCAGCCATGATTATTGTTAGATTGAGAAGGGCTCAGGATGGAGGGGGAGACTTCTAGGAATAGGGACTGAACTTGGCAAGTACTGGGATCCAAAGCAAATGTAGCCTTCCCATCCTAATGGAGAGAGCATGGACCTTGATGTCTGAAGGACCTGGGTTTTAATCTCGGCTCCACCACCTGTCTGCTGTGTGATCATCAGCAAATCACTTAACTTCTCTGTGCCTCAATTCCCTCATCTGTAAAATGGGGATTAAGATTGTGAGCCCTATGTAGGACAGAGACTGTGTACAAAGTGATGATCTTGTAACTACCCCAGTGCTTAGAGCAGTGTCTGGCACATAGTAAGTACTTAACAATTCCCCCAGTTGTTATTATTATTATTAACATTGCCCCATTGGAGTTGGGAAAGCGGATTAGAGATTCTGGTACAATAGGAAGGACTGTGTGAGTCTGTTCCCAGTTCTAAACTCTCATCTGCTCCCAGCTCCAAGCTCCCTCTCCATATCTCCTGGACCAGAGAGTGACACAACTCCCTGTTTCACTCTCATTGTTGCATTGTCAAAGAAATCCTCCGCCATTCACTGAGCCCTGCACACAAATCTCTTTTCCCAGTGAATCTTCCCCATTCAGACACCAGCCTTGAAACTGACAGATCTATGGCTTTATCCTACTCACCTGTCTCCAGTGCTTGGACTTGGGGGGCAGCATGGAGTCAGGTCGATTCTGACAGAATAAGGTAGAGGCAGCATTTATCAACGACTTTACTCGTCTGTCTCCCTCCCTCAGGGAGTGATTTGTGTGTTTGTGTGTGTCTGTGTCAATGTGAATGAGTGACTCACTGAGCACTAATCCACTGTGACACTCCCACAGGGACATTTTTGGAAATACTCAGACTCTCTTTCCTTTTGTTCACTAATCTGGGCAGAGATGAGCCCAGATCCCTCCGCCCAATCAACTGCTGCTAGTGAACCCATCAGGGATCCCCATGGAGAGTCAGGGCAGTATCTGTGCTCTATCCTGTAGCTCCAAGGACAACCTGGCTCCCATTCACAGCCCAGATCTGCCAGGAACCAAGTCAGGGTCTCAAGTGTGTGTCTAAAACTCTCACTCCCAGAGTCACATTTGGGCACAGATATGCCAGTCCGGCTGTCAGCACCCTCGACATCACAGACCAAAGACCAAAGCATGCCATAACCCCCATAGCAGGGGTTGGAGAGAGGCTGGAGCTTGTAATATGGATATGGGAATCTTCCGCATAGCAGGGTAGCACCAATCACGTGAATGGATGAATTCTCCAATCCAGTGTACAGTGAAAGTATAGGAAACCCAGTATACCGGCTTTGTGGGTCACCTGTGGTTATGAGGGGGGAGAAAAAAGGAGAGTCAGTGGCTGACAATGAGAATTAGTGGGGAGAGAGATAGGAGAAAGAGAAGAGAACTATGATAGGGAAACCAAGGGTACCGGTGTTTCCAAAAGAGAGGAGTGACCAAGCACTAAATCAGCCAATCTAATCACCAATGGTATTTATTAAACAACTACTGTGTGATGAACACTGCATTATGTGATTGGGAGAGTATTATACAACAGACTGGTAGAAACGACCCTTCCTTGCAAGGAACATACAATCTAGATGGGGACACAGACATTGAACAACATTACCCCTACTCCCTCCCTTCCACCTACTCCCTCCCTCCGCTCTTCCCTCTTTCCCTCCCCACAGCACTAGTGCATATATTATTTATTACTCTATTTATTTTGTTAATGATGTGTGTATATCTATGATTTTATTTTTCTTGATGATATTGATGCCAGGCTACTTGTTCTGCTTTGTTTTGTTGTCTGTCTTCCCAGTTTAGACTGTGAGCTGGTTGTCGGACAGGGATTGTCTCTATCTGTTGCCAAATTGTACATTCCAAGCTTACTATGCTCTGCACATTGTAAGTGCTCAATAAATACAATTGAATGAATGAATGATGGGAGTAATGGAAACTCTCCAGTGCAACCCCGAGAGGGATTGATACAAATTTCAGGTAGGGAAGATGACAGCGTAAAAGAAAATGTGCAAAAGTGATGCGGGACTAGGAGTGGGGTGAATATGAAATGCTTAAAGGTACAGATCCAGGAGCATAGGTGACACAGAAAATAGGGGGAGTGTGAGAAATGAAAGCTAATTTGGGAAAGTCCTCTTAGAGGAAATGTGATTTTAGGAGAGCTTTGAGGATAGGGAGGAAGGGAGTTGGTCTTTTGTATATGAAGCAGGAGGGAGTTGCAGGCCAGAGGGTGGACACGGGCAAGGGGACAGCACCACAAAAGATGGGATCAAAGTACACAAGGTAGGTTGGTGTTACAAGAGTGAAGTGTATGGGTTGGTTTGCAGTAGGAGATCAGTAAGACAAGGTAATATTGATGATGGTATTTGATAAGTGCTTGCTTGCAGTCTTCTATGTGCTGGGGTATATACGAACTAATCAGATTTTACACAGTCCCTGTCCCACATGGGGCTCACAGTCTTAATCACCATTTTACAGATGAGGTAACTGAGGCACAGAGAAGTGAAATGACTTGCACAAGGTCACACAGGAGACAAGTGGCAGAACCAGAATTATTCATTCATTCAATCACATTTATTGAGTGCTTACTATGTGCAGAGCACTGTACTAAGCGCTGGAATATACAATTTGGCAATAGAAAGAGACAATCCCTGCCCAACAATGATATCATAGTCTAAACCGGGGAGACAGACAACAAAACAAGTAACCTGACATAAATAGCATCATAGCATCATATATACATCATCAACAAAACAAATAGAGTAATAAATAATATATACAAATATGCACAAGTGCTGTAGGAAGGGGAAGGGGGAAGAACAGAGGGTGGGAGAAGGGAGAATGGGGAGGGGATAAGGAACAGAGGGAAAGGAAGAGCTCAGTCTGGGAAGGTCTCTTGGAGGAGGTGAGCTCTCAGTAGGGTTTTGAAGAGGGGAAGAGAGTTAATTAGTTTGCTCAGAGATGCAGTGTGGCCTAGAGGATCGAGTATGAGCCTTGGAGAAAGAAGGAACTGGGTTCTAATCCCAGCTCCTCCAATGATCTGCTGTGTGAGCTTGGGCAGTTCACTCAACTTCTCTTTTGCCTCAGTTACCTCACCAGTGAAATGGGGATTAAGACTGTGAGCCCCATGTGGGAAATGGACTGTGTCCAACTTGATTATCTGGTACATACTTCAGTGCTCAGTAGATGCCTGGCACATAATAAGCACTTAACAAATACCATTAAAAAAGGTGTTCACACTCCCCAGCCCAGTCCTTGTAACCAATAACATGCATCATGGGAATGCTGATAGATCTGACAGACCTGAACTATCCCCCTCTGCTACTGGCTGCTTCCCCTGTCCTGGGCCTGCCCCTTCCCTCAACCAATGACTCTCTGAACTAACAGGAGTTGTTTGATGGGAAGAGATGGGGAAACTTAGAGTAGGGCCCCAGCATCCCAGGAAATTCTCTTTCTGTGTCACCAACACATACAGACATGGAAGCCGGCTTAGTGGATGTGAAGGTCTCCAGGATCCAGAAGAATGAGACTTGCAGGACCGGGTGTCTCTAACCTTTCCAGCCAAGCTCCATGATTCTCCAGTTCCCCAAATACCCGAATCCCCCATTGGACATGCACCATTTCTCAAGACCCTAAGTGGGATCCCTGTTGAGGATATGATAATCCCTTTTCCAGAACACCCTCACCCTCCTGTCACTAAGAATAATCAGAAATGGACTGACAGCTGAGAAAGTGAAGGACATAATGTTGTTGCTATTAAGAATGAGAGAGGAAATTTTCTTCATAATAAATAATAAACTCAGGGTGATTGTATCCCGTCCATAGAGAAGGACATAGAGGGTGACCAGGGCAATGACTCTCTGGGCTGCCTGGACCTCGGGCATCATCCTGGGTGAGCGGCTGGGCCCATGGAGGTGCCGGACCTGCCAGTGGTGTCTGTGCAGAACAAACACCATGTAGCTGCTGGCCGCACTCATGTGTCCCATGAAGAACAGATCGCGGAGGGAGAGGACCACCGCATTGACCAGTTTTGTGACTGCACTGACACTTATGGAGGAGCAGTATTTCAGGAGGATGACTCTGTTTACGCTGGTGCTGTTCTGGGGGCCTGTAACGACTATCGGTGTAGACATGTCAATCAACAGATTGAAGATCCAGAAGAATAGGCAAGAGGGGAGGATGTACTTGGGTAATCGAGTTTTGATTCCTGCCCACCAGGAGGTGCCGGGACTGATGATGACAGCCTGGAAGAGGCTCAGGAGGCAGGTGGTGCAGATGGTGAGACCCCCGGGCCACTCGGTAAAGGTATAAGAGGATTTTGCACCCAATGTTGTCCAGGAAATTCCTCACCCCCCAAGCTGACAGGATGTCGGGGATCCCCCTGCTGAGAAGGGCCATGGTGTTGACCAGGGCCAGGTGGGCCAGGATCAGGTCTGGTGGATTCAGCTGGTGTCTGGTGGAGATCACCCGAGTATAAACCAGGAGGAGGAACACATTCCCGATACCCCAAATACAATCTGTAATATAAAGACGGTCCCATAGACAACCTCACTGGCATCCATTCTCTTCACTCCACACTATCAGAAGAGACATCTAGTAGCAAAACCTAGGAAACAAGAGAACCAGAGGGATACAGATATACACTGAGACACAGAGAGAGAGAGTCAGAGAGAGACAGATGTAAAGGAAGCGACAGAGAGACAGAGTCAGAAAGAGAGAGAAGAGCAGAGAATGGGTGGAAGATGGAGAGACAGAAATCACACAATCAATCAATTGTATTTATTAAGTACTAAGTGCTTGGGAGAGTACCATTTCTAACCTGTGAGCCCCTTGTTGGGTAGGGATTGTCTCTATCTGCTGCCGAATTGTACTTTCCAAGTGCTTAGTATGGTGCTCTGTACACAGTAAGCACTCAATAAATAGAATCGAATGAATGAACCAATCCAACAGAATTAGGAGACGTTCTCTGCCCATAATGATCTTGGTCTAGATGGGGGAAATGGATCCACAAGGAGAATCTGGGCAACAAACCCGCCACCTCTCCCAGGCCAAGTGAGTGCTCTACCATGTGATGAGCTAATTCACCTCAGAGAACCAAAGAGACAGAGTTGGTGAAACAGGAGGTGGGAGGGAGTGAAACCAAGTTAGAAAGAGACAAAGTGAGCATCTTATCTCTCTGGCCGGTCATTCTCGGTCTCCTTCGCAGGCTCCTCCTCCCCCTCCCATCCTCTAACTGTTGGAGCTCCTCAAGAGTCAGTTCTTGGCCCTCTTCTTTTCTCCATTTACACTTACTCCCCGGGTGAACTCATTCACTCTCACAGCTTCAACTATAATCTCTATGCAGATGACACACAGATCTACATCTCTGCCCCATCCTCTCCCCCTCCCTTCAGGTTCATATCTCTTCCTGCCTCCAGGAGGTCTCTACCTGGATGTCTGCCTGCCACCTAAAACTCCACATGACCAAAACTGAGCTCCTCATCTTCCCTCCCAAGACCAGCCCTCTCCCAGACTTCCCTATCACCGTGGATGGTATGACCATCTTTCCCGTCTCTCAAGCCTGCATCCTCGATGTCATCTTTGACTCGGCACTCTCGTTCACCCCACACATCCAATCTGTTACCAAGACCTGCCGGTCTCACCTTTATAATATCACCAAGATCCACCCTTTCTTCTCCACCCAAACGGCTACCTTACTGGTACAGGCTCTCGTAATATCCTGGCTGGACTACTGTGTCAGCCTTCTCTCTGATCTCCCTTCCTCCTCTCTCTCCCCACTCCAGTCTATTTTTCACTCTGCTGCCCGGCTCATCTTCCTGCAGAAACGCTCTGAGCATGTCACCCCCCTTCTTAAAAACCTCCAGTGGTTGCCTATCAACCTCTGCACAAAACAAAAACTTCTCACACTAGGCTTCAAGGCTCTCCATCACCTTGCCCCTTCCTACCTCTCCTCCCTTCTCTCTGCTCCTCCCGCATGCTCTGCTCTTCTGCCGCCCACCTCCTCACCGTCCCCTGCTCTCGCCTATCCCGCCATCGACCCCTGGGCCACGTCCTCCCGCGGTCCTGGAATGCCCTCCCTCCTCACCTCCGCCAAACTAATTCTCTATCCCTCTTCAAAACCCTACTTAAAGCTCACCTCCTCCAGGAGGCCTTCCCAGAATGAGCTCCCCTTTTCCTTCTGCTCCCTCTAGCCCCCCTTCACCTCTCCACAGCTAAACCCTCTTCTTTGACCTTTCCCTCTGCTCCTCCCCCTCTCCCATCCCACCCCTCAGCACTGTACTCATCCGCTCAACTGTATATATCTTCATTACCCTATTTATTTTGTTAAAGAGATGTACATCACCCTGATAATATGTATTTGCTATTGTTTTAATGAGATGTTCTTCCCCTTGATTCTATTTATTGCCATTGTTCCTGTCTGTCTGTCTCCCCCGATTAGACAGTAAGCCCATCAAAGGGCAGGGACTGTCTCTATCTGTTACCGATTTGTACATTCCAAACGCTTAGTACAGTGCTCTGCACATAGTAAGCGCTCAATAAATACTATTGAATGAATGAATGAAAGAGAGACAGAAAGAGTCATGGAGAGATAAGAGACATAAGTCAGGAAGGGACAGATGGAAAGGGAGAGGTAGAGAGGGACAGAAATCAATCCATCAGTGGTATTCATTGAGTACATACTTGTAACACACGGTCATAAGCACTTGGGGGAGTATGATGCAGTTGATAGCTTCCCTGCCCACACCAAGCTTACAGTCCGGTGGGGAGAAGTGTTTCAATGTAAATAAATACATTTTTCATATGTACAAAATGAGACAGAAGTAGAGACAGAAACACAGTATGACCGAGGGATATAGAGAGAAACAGAGAAGGTGTCAGACAGGGATACAGAGAGAGAGGCAGAGAGAGATGGAAAGACAGAGGCAGGAAGAGAGTCAGAGAGACCTAGTAGAGAGAGACAGATACAGAGAGAGAGAGACAGAGACAAATGGAGAGACAGTCAGAAAATGACAGAGAGAAACAAAGAAGTGGAGAAATGAAGAAGAGAGAGAGGTAGAGGGAGATTGAGAATGAAAGAGAGAGGAAGAGAGAAACAGAAACTCTAATTCATTAATTTGAATGCCTCGATAATTTCAGGACTACTATCTTTATGGGCTCAGACAAACGTATTTCCCCAAGGGAAGGTTACACAAACCACTCAGAACGTTCCCAGATCTCACTTTGTCCCAATTCAGTCTTGTCCCGAACAATGCCGGAAATGTGGCCCCAGTTCAGCAAGGAAGGCCTGGAACTCTCCAGATTGGAATCAGGCAAATTGTTCCTTGGGAATATGTAAAGGAGACATGGGAGGAGGCCTGGGGGACTCTCAGTATCTCCTCTCGAGACATTGGATTCTGTGAGTCCCGAAGGGACCACTACGTGTGGGAGTTGAGGCTGGCCTCTTTTCTGCTCCACCTCCTGGGTTAAATGGTGGAGGGGAGGGAGGACGAATGATGAATAGTGACCCTTGGACACCAGAGAGAGAGTGAGAGAGCTCACTGAGCACGCTCAGTCACTGAGACCAGCCCAATTGTGAGCAGAAAGGAGACATGGGCTACATTCTGCTTGGCTTCAGGGTGGGCTCACAGCAGGGTGGGTTTTTGGGGAACAAGAAAAGCTCTGTTGTCTTCCTGCCTTTCCCAGTAGGTGGCCAGGGGTTGAGGCCAGAAAGAATGAAGGGAGCTGTGTCGAGAAGGGGTGGGAAAGACAGAGGAGAAAAAAGAAAAGGAGAATGGAAAGGGAAAAGGGAAAAAGAGAGACATGACTGGGGGTGAAAGGAAGACAGGCTCGGAGGAGTAAGAGAGAAGGGGCAGGAGGTGAAAAGGAGAAGAGAAAGGAGGAGAAAGACGGGGGTAAAAGAGAAAAAGGAGAGGAGGAGATAGAGAGAAGGGTCATGGGAAGAAAGAGAGAGAGGACAAGGAGAGAGATTAAAAAGGGAGAGCAGAGAATATGAGAGGATCCAAGAGAGAGCAAAGGGAGAGGAATTAAGGGAAAATATGGAGTGGATAAAGGATAAAAAGGGAAGGGAGAGAAAGGCATGGAGACAGGGTAAGAAGAGCCAGGTGAAGGGAATGGGTTTTTACCTGGATTCTAATCCCAGCTCCACCAGTTGTTTGCTGTGGGACCTTGGGAAAGTTGCTTAATTTATCAGGGCCTCAATTTCCTGATCTGCAAAATGGAAATTAAATGTATGTACTCTTTTCATGTGGTACATGAACTGTGCCCAACCTGATTATCTTGTGTATACTCCTGCGATTAGAACAGTGCTTAGCTTAGAATACAAATATTTGATTGATTGATTCATTCATTCATTCAATCATATTTATTGAGCGCTTACTGTGTGCAGAGATCTGTACGAAACCCTTGGGAAGGTACAGTACAGCAATGGAGACAATCCCTGCCTAGAACAAGCTCACAGTCTAACGCGGGGACACAAACATCAATACAAATGAACAGACATCAATATAAATAAATAAAATTACAGGTATATACATAAGCGCTGTGGGCCTGGGAGGAGGGGGAAGAGAAAAGGGAGCAGGAGCAAGTCAGGGTGATGCAGAAGGGTGTGGGAGAAGAGGAAAAATGAGACTGGAAGGCCTCTTAGAGGAGCTGTGCCTTCAGTAAGGCTTTGAAGGTGGGGGAGAGTAATTGTCTGGCGGATTTGAGGAGTGAGGGCGTTCCGGGCCAGGGGTAGGACTTGAGCCAGGGATCAGTGGTGAGACAGGCAAGATCGAGGCACAGTGAGAAGGTCAGAGTCAGAGGAACGAAGTGTGCGGGCTGGGAAGGAGAGAAGCGAGGTGAGGTAGGAGGGGATTATCATCATCACAGTTACTCTTGTTATTATTGCCATTATTATCATTATTACTACATTAATACTGCCTTCACGTTATGCACTGATGCCAGTCATCTCCTATGAGATGGTTCACCACCTTTTACCCCCCATCCCCACCATTGCTGACTGTCTGGTGCCAGAATGCCTCATCCCCAGCTTTTTCTCTGGGCCTGAGGACTCAGGGGAGCTGGAGGTGCTGATGGGTGAACATCAGGCTGCTGGGGGAATGGTGGACACCTGACCAGCACCAGGATTTTCTCCTCAAGGGGTAGTTGGAAATTTCCGACGTGGACCGAAGATGGAACTAGGACTCAAGAGACCCAGCTTCTGCTAATTATCTCCGGGGAGACCTCGAACAAGTCACTGAATCTCTCTGTGCCTCAGTTACTTCTCCTGTTAAATGGGGATAAGATCCCTCATCTCTCTCCGTTTTAGACCCTGAGCCCAAAAGGGGACAGGGACTGTGTCTAATCTGAGAATCTTGTTTCTTCCCCAGAGGATGGTGCATAGTAACCACTTAATAAATATTACTCTTATTAGGCCCATTGTCTAGTGGAAAGTGCCCAGGTCTGGGAGTCAGGAAACCCGGATTCTTCTCCCAGCACTGCGAAGTGCTGGGTGACCTTTGGCAAGCCGCTAATGTCTCTGGCCATCAATTTCCTCACCTCTACATTGGCAGTCGAAAATACAACTGCACAGAAATGCTGAGAGAGGACGGCGTGAGATTCCTCAAGAGACAAGATCTTAGCAAAGTGCTCTGCACACAGTGAGCACTCAAGAAATACCACTGATTGACAGCACCTTCGGTTAACAGTAGGGCCGAACAAATCGGTGGCTTTATCATTCTTAAAATTATCATCATCCTGTAAATAGAGGGTTCTCCCTGGACTTTCTGGCCTGAAATGGGACTCAAGTAGCCCCGCCTTTAGTGCCGGCATAGAACTCCAAGTAGCCCTACCATCCCATCTGATGAGGGTTGTCCGGACTCTGTGGACTCCAGACCTGTGGATATCTTTCTGCTCTGTCTGACTGTTCCATCCAACATAACAACAGTTAGAAATCTAGTGGAGAAGCAGCATGACCAAGAGGAAAGAGCCTGGACCCTAGAATCAGAGGACATGGGTTTCAATTCAGCGAGGCCAATTGTCTGATATGGGAACTTGGGGAAATCGCTTTAATTTTTCTGCACCTTAGGAAGACCAGCACAGTGTACTGCCATTGTGAAGAGAGTATGGAAGCAGTAACTCTGTTAGGATCATGAAAGTAGGAGGAGGGAAAGGAGAAACAGCTCAGATGCTGTTGTACCTATTTATTTCTATTGTTCTTTCCCAAACACTTAGTTCAATCTAGACTCAAGTGCTCAACCTTCATGTATTGTACTCTCCCAGCTGCTTAGTACAGTCCTCTGCACACAGTAATCTCTCAGTGAATACCACTGATGGACTGATTGCATGTATAATACAGCCAGGACTGTGGCTGTTCCCTTTGATTTTTCATACTCACACACAAATGGGTGAATAACTCCTTCATTGACATCTTCTTCGAATACCAAGGACAGGAATGCTTGGGTGTGTTTGATTGATCAAGTTACATATGCTGGTAGGGAGATGGGTGAGGAGATTGATACAGTATCCTCCTCCTCACTGGTCTTCCTTTTTCCACACTCTTCCCACTCTAGTCCATACTTCACTCTGTGGCCTGGATCACCTCTCTAAAATGCCATTTGTCTTTTTTTGTCTTACTTACCCGCACCACTTGTGAATCCAGCCTGGGAGGGCAGCTCCTAGACAGTGAGACTCTGTCAGGAGAAGGCTGAGGCAGCATTTATCAGCAGCTTCCCTCATCTCTCCACTCCCTCAGGGAGTGATTAGTGTGTTTGTGGATGGATGGGGGAAAGGAAGGTGTCAGTGTGTGACTTGCTGAGCTCTAATCCACTCTGACACTCAGACTGGGACATCTCTGGAAATTCTCAAACTCCCCTTCCTCTTGTCCACCAGTCTGGGACAAGATGAGCTCAGCTCTCTCCCTGCAATTACCTGATGTCAATTAACACATCAGAGGTGCCCATGGAGGGACATGGCATCATCAATGCTGTACCTGTTCGTCCTTTTCTTTCCCTACTTCCCATCCCTCTCCCTTGATGCTCCCTTTCCCTCTGCTACCCTTTCTCTCTTCCCCTTCCTTCCCCTCCCCTCCATCCTGCCCTCTCCCTGAATTAGCTGCAGTCCTCAGCTCTTGGAGCTGAAGACAAGAGGATTGTGTGTCTTTAAGAACATGGGTAAGGACTAAATGGTTTTTAGAAGATCTCAACCCAAGATCCCAGTTGAGATAGGAACTAGGGTAAATAAGAACAGATGACATTTGGTGTCAGGATTTTGTTGACTTTTCTTTTGACCACATACAAAGTATTTTATGCCTTCGATTGTCTTGCTGAGCTGTGTGGAAAGTAATGTAATGAAACTGCCACATGTGAGCCAAGATGCCGCAGCTTCAGGGTTAGAAACATAGCCCTTGGCTGAAGTAACACTTTTTGGACAAACACTTGTTAATCTGAGATCCCTCTTGTTGAGTGGAATTGTTAATGTGAAATCCCTCTGGTTTAGTAAATCTCAAATTGTTAATATGAAATCCCTCTGGCTTAGTAAATCCCTCTCCTAGTTGAATTGTTAATAGGAAATCTCTATGGTTTAATGAGTCCTTTTTAAGTGGCTGAATTTTATTGCTGACCACTGAGTCCTGATACCTAAGATATCTGAGAATCAAGATGTCTATGGTAGTGATTGAAAACAGCATGTAGAGAAAAGGATGATATTTTGGGGGTATAAGTGTAACCTAAAAAGGGTCTTTGGGGTCTTATACTGACCACCTCCTGAGGTGTGGGGTTGACCATTCTGCAGAATAGAATTTGGAGACCGTCCTCAATCATGAATGCGTCTTGTTGACCATGCAGAGACAAAGAACAGGAATAACTTTACAGGCAACAGCTGTTCTTGTTTTTTCCATCTGTTATCTTAAGTGCACCAAAGCTCTACCCAGGAGACTCTAATACTTGTTCCAGCATTTCAGTGAGGTTTTAAAGGAAGGGAGATCTGAGGTCAGCCAGATGAGAAGGGGGAGAGAGGACATGAGCAAGAGGTCAATGGCAGGAAAGATGAGAATGAAGTATGGTGAATAGATTGACTTGAGAGGAATGAAAAATGCAAGCTGGACTGTAGTGGGAGAAGAATGTGGATAGAGAAGCAGTGTGACCTTGTAGATGGAGTATAAGCCTATGAGTCAGAAGGATCTGGGTTCAAATCTAGACTCTTCAATCTGCCCGCTGTGTGACTTTGGACAGGTGACTTCACTTCTCTTTGCTTCAATTACCTCATTTAGAAAATGAGGATTAAGAGTGTGAAACCCATCTGAGACAGGGACTGTGTCTGAGCTGATTACCTGGTATCTACCTTAGCACTTAGGACAGTGATCAGCAAACTTATCAAATACTATTATGATTATGATGGGTAGGGGGAAAAATTAAATTGTTGGATTGCCTTTAAGCCCCTGGTGAGGCTCTGTCTGCTGTAGAGAGGAATGAGTAACCAGTAGGAGGTTTTGTCTTCTCAAGATGGAGGGACCTCATCAGAATTTAGGAGGGAGTCCTGGTAAACTGGCCAGCATCCCAAAGTCCTTGCCCCGGGAGCAATGAGCCACCTTAAGATTGGCTTTCTGTAGCTGTGATTGTCCAGGTCAGCTTCCCAAGTGCAGGAACCTATAGAATATTTAGAGAACTTGAGTCTCCTAGAATTCCAGATACTTGACTGTCATCCCTTCTTACCTGACTTTCCAATCTTAACCCTGTTATACTGGTTTATTGTCACTGATACTTATCGTTATTCCTAATCCATTATTCTGTTTTTCCTCTATCTCTCCTCTGCCCTTGACTCTGAAGCCCAGAGGAACGAGCAGGGAATTGAAAATCTGGAAAACCAGAATGTAGTCCCAGCTCTGCCTCAGGCCTGTCATGTGACTTTGAGCAGGTCACTTTGCTTCTCTGTACTTTGATTTCCTAATGAGTAAAATTCAATAGTATTTATTGAGCTCTTACTCTGTGCAGAGCATTGTACTAAGTGCTTGGAATGTACAATTCAGCAACAGATAGAGACAATCCTTCCCCAAGGACAGGCTCATAGTTTAAACGGGGAAACAGACAGCAAAGCCAAACAGAACAAAACAAAAACAAGACAATAACATCAAGATGAATAGAATCAAGGGGATGTACACCTCATTAACAAAGTAAATAGGGTAATAAATAATATATAAAAATGAACACAGTGGTGAGGGGATGGGAAGGGGGAAGCGCAGAGGATGGGGGGAGGGGAAGGGAGGAGGAGCAGAGGGAAAGGGGGGCTCAGTCTAGGAAGGCCTCCTGTAGGAGGTGAGCTCTCAGTAGGGCTTTGAAGAGGGGAAGAGAGTTAGTTTGGCGGGCACGAGAAGGAAGAGCATTCCAGGACAGTGGTAGGACGTGGGCCAGGGGTCGACGGCGGGATAGACACGAATGGGGGACCGTGAGGAGGTGAGCGGCAGAGGAGTGGAATGTATGGGGTGGGCAGTAGAAAGAGAAAAGGGAGGTAGGTAGGAGGGGGCAAGGTGATGGAGAGCTTTGAATCGAAGAGTTAGGAGTTTTTGTTTCATGCAAAGGTTGATAGGCAACCACTGGAGGTTTTTGAGGAGGAGAGAGACGTGCCCAGAGCGTTTCTGTAGGAAGATGAGCCGGGCAGCAGTATGAAGAATAGACTGGAGTGGGGAGAGACAGGAGGAAGGAAGATCCAAGAGGAGGCTGACACAATAATCCAGTCGGGATATTATGAAAGCTTGTACCAGCATGATAGTAGTTTGGATGGAGAGGAAAGGGTGGATCTTGGCGATATTGTGAAGGTGAGACCGGCAGGTGTTGGTGACGGATTGGATGTGTGGGGTGAATGAGAGAGCTGAGTCAAGGATGACACCAAGGTTGTGAGCCTGTGAGATGGGAAGGATGGTCGTGCCATCCACAGTGACAAGGAAGTCAGGAAGAGGACAGGATTTGGGAGGGAAGATAAGGAGCCCAGTTTTAGACATGAGTAAAATGGAGACAGGTTACCTGCCATCCCTCCCTCTTAGACTGTACACATTTGTCCCTATCTTATATAACTATTTCTTAAGCATTAACTCTTGTACTTGGTAACATTCCTTCTTATTTCTATCTGTAATGTACATTTTTGTCTGCCCCCTCACTTTCCCGGCCCATTCTATTTATTTATATTGATGCCTGTTCACTTACTTTGATGAGTATATACCTATAATTCTATTTATTTATACTGATGCTTCTTTACTTGTTTTGATATCTGTCTCCCGCCTTGGGACTAAAAGCCCTGTGTGGGCAGGCACCGTTTCTCTTTATTGCTGAACTGCACTTTCCAAGCACTTACTGAGGTTCTCTGCATGCAGTAAGTGCTCAATAAATATGATTGAATGAACGAATGAGAAAACTCGGCTCAGGTTTGGAAGGACATGAGTACTAGATCTCTACTATGAAACATTTTAATTATCAATCTCCATCTTCGTCATCATCATCAATGTCAACATCTCTCTCCCAAGAGCCCCTTCCAACCCTATTCTCCCTCCCGCTTTGCATCACCAAGACTCTCAGATCCGTAGCCTTTAAGCACATTGAAACCCCATGCCCAGCCCCACCGTGGTTTGTACATGTCCTTCAAAACTGCCGTTTTCCCTATTTGTAAGTTTTGTTAATTCCTGCCTCCCCTGTGGACTGTAGTTCGTGTTGGATAGGGATCACGTCTACCAACACTATTGTATCGGACTCTGACACGGAACAGAGTTAAAATGGGAGATCCCGGATCGTGTGGTGATTATAATCTGCTATTTTTAGTTTTGTACTCGTCTCTCTGGGTAGTTCGTTGGGCTGGTAAGCATCCCTTGGCTTTTCTATACTTTCCAAGTTTCTAGTACAGTAAAATGCACAAGGAAAGTGCTCAATAAATGCTCTTCTCACTTCTATTACTACTTCACCTCTAAACTACTATGACGATTACTACTACTGACAGTAAATAATAAAGATGATGATGACAAGAATAAGAATAATAAGGAGAAAGATTGTCCTTGGTTCAAAGACTTTCTTATTGGTATTTGTTAAGCGCTCACTATGGGGAAGGCACTGTACTAAGCATTGGGGTTCACACAAGTTAGGTTGTACACAGTCTCTGCCCCACATGGAGCTTGTAGTCTTGAACCCCATTTTGTAACTGAGGTAACTGAGGCTCAGAGAAGTGAAGTGAATTGCCCGTGGTCATCCAGGATGTTTCTGTTTATTGTCATATTGTTCTCTCCCACGTGCTTAGCACTGTGATCTGCACAGAGTAAGCACTCCATAAATACGACTGAATGAATGGATGAAAGTGGCAGAAATGGGATTTGAAGACAGGGCATTCTGACTCCAAGGCCTGTGTGCTCTCCACTTGGCCATGCTCCTTCTCATTTCCACTTCTGGTGCTGAGATTGTAACAAGGATTGTGTTGTTGAGAGGGAATTTCTTCCATACTTGCCCACTGTGCCCATAAAAACTGTCATGCACATTTCTGGCTCTTTGCCATTTTGATGAGCACTGGTCAGACACCAGTTGTGGGGAGGCATGCCCTGCGTCCAGCAAGACATGGGCATGAATTTGTATTTGCACTAGTGGGGATGGTTTGCACTGAGATATTCACACTCCCTGACCTGGTCCTTGTATGAAAGGCCTTGCATCGTGGGAATGCTGGCAGACTCTGACAGACCTGAATTTACACCCAGTGTTACTGACTGCTTCCCCTGTTCTGGGTTAGCCCCTTGCCCCCAACCGATGACTCTCAGGATTATCAGGGATTGGTTGGTGTCACTGACCATGGGGAAAATTGGACCGGGGTACAAGGACACCAGGCAGTCTGCTTCCATGTTCCAACACTTACAGGCATGGAGGCCAGCTCAGTGGAGATGGAGGTACCAAGGCTCCGGGTATACAGGAGAATGAGACTTGCAGGACAGTGTGTCTCTAACCCCTCTATCCCAGGTCCAGAACTATCCTGATCCCCAGATCCCTCGATCCTCTGCTCCCCATCAGACACGCACCTTTTCCCAAGACCCTAAGAGGTATCCCAGTTGGGAATACAGGAATCCCTTTTCCAGAGCATTCTCACCCTCCTGTGGCTGAGAATCATCAGAAATGGACTGACAGCTGAAAAAGTGAAGGACATAATGTTGTGGCTTTTAAGAATGAGCGGGGAATGTTTCTGCACATTTAATAAAACACAGCATGACTGTGTTCCGTCCATAGAGGAGGACATAGAGGGTGACCAGAGCAATGATTCGCTTTGCTGTTCTGACCTCGGGCATCACCTTGGGGGAGCATCCGGGCCCGTGGAGGTGTCGGCCCTGCCGGTGGTGTCTGTGCAGGACAAACACCATGTAACCACTGGCCACGCTCATGAGCCCCACGAAGAACATGTCATGGAGGGAGAGCACTACTGCATTGACCAGGGTTGTGACTGCACTGATACTGATGGAAGAGCAGTATTTCAGGAGGATGACTCTATTTATGCCGGTGCTGTTTCCGGGTCCCGAGATGAACATCGGTGTAGTCATGTCAAACAGCAGATTGAAGACCCAGGAGAGGAGGCAGGAGGGGAGGATGCACTTGGGGAATTGGGTTTTGACTCCCACACACTGGGAGAGGCCGGGGCTGATGGTTATGGCCTGGAAGACGCTCAAGAGGCAGGTGGTGCAGATGACAAGACCCCGGGCCACTCGATAGTTGTATAAGAGGATTTTGCAACCAGCATCACCCAGGAAATTATTCAGCCCCCAAGCTGACAGGATGTCAGGGATCCCTTGGCTGAGAAGGGCCATGGTGTTGGCCAGGGCCAGATGGGCGAGGATCAGGTCCCGAGGATTCAGCTGATGGATGGTGGAGACCACATGTGCATAAACCACGAGGAGGAATACATTCCCTGAGACCCCAAAGATGATCTGGAACAGAAAGAGGATCCCATAGGCAAGCTCAGTGACATCCATTCTTTTCATTCCACAGTGACAGAAGAGACCTTCAGTGGCATAACCTGGGGATGAAAGAAACACAGAGAGAGAGAGAGAGAGAGAGAGAGATGCAGACTGAATAAGAGAGTTATAGAGACACAGAGGCAGAGGGACAAAGAGAGAGGAAAGAGACAGAAAGACACTGAGAGAGTCACAGAGAGAGGGGCTGAGACAAAATGAAAGAGGGAAATAGGAAGAGAAAGGCATAGACAGAGAGAGACAGGGAGAAAGAGGAGAAGAAATTGAAAGACCCAGAGAAAGACAAAGAGATGGGACAGAGACAGAGAGAGGGAGATGGGGCGATTTCAATGACAGATATCAGTGTCTGCCTCCCCTTCCAGATAGAAATCTCGCTGTGGGCAGGGACGCTGTGTTGTATTGCCCTCTCCGAAGTATTTAGTACAGTGTTCTGCACCCAGTAAAAGCTCAATAAATATGATTGACTGGCTGATTGAAAGGGAGAGGAAGAGACAGAGAGAGATAGAGAGAAGCAGCGGGAGATGGAAAGACAGAGAGAGACAGGGAGACACAGGAAGTCAGAGAGAGGTGAATAGAGGCAGAGCAAAGGGAGACAGAAGGGGATGTAGCTACAGAAAGTCAGAGAGACAAAGAACCAGCATGGCCTAGTGGATAGAGCACGGAAGGACTTGGGTTCTATCTAGTCCTGCCTCCTCCACTTTTGTGCTGTGTGAACTTGGTTCAGTCACTTCATTTCTCTGTGCCTCAGTTCCTTAATCTGAAAAATGTGGATTAAGACTGTGAGCCCCAAGAGGGACAGAGACACTGTCCAGTCTGATTAGCTTAGAACAGGGCCTGGCACAGAGTGATCACTTAATAAAATACCATAGATATTTTAAAAAATACTAAAAGAGAAAAGAGAGGCAGTGAAAGACAGAGAAGTTAAATGGAACCAGAGTTGGAGGGCAGAAGGGCATGGAGAGACAGAGAGGCAGGGTCAGAAAGAGACAGATTGAGACAAAGAGATACAAAGGGAGTCACAGAAAGAGAACGAGTGATCAAGTCATAGAGGTAGAGACAGAGGTAGATGGGAAGTCAGAGATACACACATACATATGTGCATATATGTACATACATGCATACAGAGATACAGAGAGTTAGAGAGAGAAATATTAGAGAGACAGTCAGAGAAAGACAGAGACAAAGAGACAAACAGGTGAAGAGGCTGGCTCAGAAAACGAGAGAACAACAAAGAAGTTGAGAGATTGAGAGTGAGAGAGGTAAAGAGAGAGACAGAGATTGAAAGAGGCAGGAAGAGTCAGAGTTATTCATTTGGACGCTCAGTTAATTTCAGGACTGCTTTCCATATGGGCCCCAACAAACATATTTCCCTTTGGGCAGATTAAACAGGCCATTCAGAAGTTTCCCTCATCCCACTTTGTCCCAATTTGGCCTTGTCTCCCAGACAATTCAAGGGAACGTGGGAGATTTGGTACCTGTTCTCTCTCCTACTTAAACGGTGAGTCCCATGTGGGACAAAACCTTCATCCAATCTGATTAACTTCTATCTACCCCAGCACTTGACTCATAGTAAGTGATTAACAAATACAATAGAAATAAGAATAAATATAAGAATAAAAATAAAAATAAAAGTAATATTTAGAAATAGATAACAATCCCTTACCAGGATGACAGTCTGGGGTCCAACACAGTTGAAACTGATCCCTTGTCTCAGGATCTGGTAGAGTCTGGTGCCTCCCTAGAATTGGAGTTTTCTCAAGGATTTCTCCCAATTCTGTCCCACCTACCCTGACCTCTCTCCTTTTCTACAATCTTGGATTTCCCCCTCTCTCCAAGTCATTTCCACAGGCATGTTCCATTAAGGCCTCAAGCTCACCATGTCCAAAACTGAACTCCTCATCTTCCTTTCCATTGCTACTCCTAGCTTTCCCATTATGCTTGGCAACACCGCCATGCCACCCAAAGCCTTGGTATCATCTGTGACTCCTCATTCTTTCTATTCGTATATTCAATCTGTGGCCGAATCCCACTGGACGTTCCTCACAAAATTCCCCAGATCAACTGCTTCCTCACCATCCAAATGGACAGCATCCTGGTGCAGGCACTTTTCATACCCTTGCTAGATTACTGTCTGAATGCTCTCCCCCTACATATATCACTTCTGACATCAGAAGCATTTCCATCGGCAACATTCGGAGCCACATTCTCGACATAAGATATCAAGGCAGTATCATGGGCAACGGACACCTGGAAGGAAGCCAGTCTCTTAAGCATGGAAGCTGTGCTCCCTGAAACCCAGCTGAGCTGGAGAAGGGGGACCCAGAGAAGACTGACCAGCAGCAGGATACCCAAACAACTGTTTCCTGAAGAGCTGAAATTGAAATTGGAATGCATGGAGGGCAGAGGAGACTATTTAAGTTCATCATAAAACAAAACCTCAGACTCTGCTAAATCCCAACCGAGAATCAGTAGCTTTAGAGATACGAGCATAATGCGCTGTAACCAGGAAGGGAGTGTTGCAGCAGGAATTCTGTTAGGATCATGAAAATAAGAGGAAAGGAGAAACAGCTCAGATGCCTCAGTCTTCACAGACAACACAACAAAGGGCAGTCTTGCCCAACTACTCTATTGTGACTATTTATTTCTTCTGTGCTCTCCCAAGTACTAAGTTCAACCTAGACTCAAGTGTCCAATTCTTATGTATTGCACTCTCCCAGCTGGTTAGTACAGTCCTCTGCTCACAGTAATCTCTCAGGGAATACCACTGATGGACTGACTGCATGGATAATGCAGCCAGGGCTGTCGCTGTTTCCTTAGATTTTTCACACACACAAATCATTCATTCATTCAATAGTATTTATTGAGCGCTTACTATGTGCAGAGCACTGTACTAAGCGCTTGGAATGTATAAATCGGTAACAGATAGAGACACTCCCTGCCCTTTGACAGGCATACAGTCTAATCAGGGGAGACAGACAAACAAGAACAATGGCAATAAATAGAATCACGACGGTGAATAACTCCTTCAGTGACATCTTCTTCGAATACCAAGGACATTATTGTGTGTGTGTGTGTTTGTGTGATTAAGTGACATATGCTGGCCAGGGAGACCGGTGAGGAGATTGATACAATATCCCCCTCCTCACTGGTCTTCCTTCTTCCACGCTCTTTCCACTCTAGTCCATACTTCACTCTGTGGCCTGGATCACCTCTCTAAAATATCATTTTGCCATTGTCTTACTCACCCACACCAAACGTGAATTCAGCCTGGGAGGGCAGCTCCTGGACAGTGAGACTCTGTCAGGACACGGCTGAGGCAGCATTTATCAGCAGCTTTCCTCATCTCTCCTCTCCCACAGGGAGTGATTAATGTGTTTGTGGGTGGACTAGCCGGGAAGGAAGGTGTCATTGTGTGACTCGCTGAACTCTAATCCACTCTGACATTCAGACTAGGACATCTCTGGAAATTCTCAAATTCCCCTCCCTCTTGCCCACCAGTCTGGAATGAGATGACCCCACCTTGCTGCAGTGGTAAGCGAGTGAAAGGTTATCTGCTGCAAGTCAAAACTCACCTGTGCTGAGCAGCAGCAGTGTGGGAGAAAGTCAAGGGTGGAGACTCAAGTTTACTGTGCAGAAGGAGGCAATAATAGTAATAATAATGAGGGCATGTTTTAAGTGCTTACTATGTGCAAAGCACTGTTCTAAGTGCCTGGGGATACAAGGTGATCAGGTTGTCCCACATGGGGCTCACAGTCTTAATCCCCATTTTACAGATGAGGTAACTGAGGCCCAGAGAACTGAATTGACTTGCCCAAAGTCACACAGCTGACAAGCGGCTGAGCCGGTATTAGAACCCATGACCTCTGACTCCCAAGCCTGGGATCCTTCCACTGAACCATGCTGCTTCTCTGGTAAACCACTTTCATATTTTTACCAAGAAATCTCTATGGCTACACTACCAGAGAAATTTGTCCATGGCATCACTAAGGGTTGGAGACGATTTGGCAGCATAAGACAAGACATGAACCACATCCCAGGCACTGCTGCTTCCATGTTGCAGACATTTATGGAGACTGAAGCCAGCTCAGTGGAGATAGAAGTACCAGGTTTCTGGGTATCCAGGAGAATGGGTCTTGTAAAACAGGGTGTCTCCAACACCTCAAACCCAGCTCCGAGACCCTCCTGTGATCCATTCCCCTGGATCCCCTCCTTCTCATCAGGCATGCCCCATTTCCCAAGACCCTAAGAGGGATCCCAGGTTAAGACTCTCTTTTCCAGAACATTTTCACACTCCTGTTGCTGAGAATAATCGGAAACAAACTCAAAGCTGAGAAAGCAAAGGACTTAATGTTTTTGCTATTTAGAACCAGAGGGGAATTTTCCTCATATTTAATAAGAAAACTCAGGTTGATTCTATCCCGTCCATAGGGGAGGATGTAAAGGGTGACCAGAGCAATGATTCTCTTGGCCGCTCTGGCCTCGGGCATCCTCCCGGGGGAGCGGCCCGGCCCATGGAGGGGTGGGCCTGCCGGTGGTGTCTGTGTAGGACAAACACCGTGTAGCCATTGCCCGCTCTCACGAGCCCCATGAAGAACAGATCACGGAGGGAGAGCTTCACCGCATTAACCAGGGGCGTGACTGCACTGACACTGATTGAGAAGCAGTATTTCAAGATGATGACCCTGTTTACGCTGGAGCTGTTCTGGGGTCCCCTAATAAATATGGGTGTGGGCATGTCAATCAGCAGATTGAGAATCCAGGAGGAGATGCAGGAGGGGAGGATGCACTGGATAATTGGGTTTGACTGTTGCCCATCGGGTGGGCGGTGCTGGGGCTGATGGTGAGGGCCTGGAAGACGCTCAGGAGGCAGGAGGTGCAGATGGCAAGACCCCGGGATACTAGGGAAATGTATCAGAGGATTTTACATCCAAGGTCATCCAGGCAATTGCTCAGCCCCCAAGATGACAGGATATCAGGGATCCCCCTGCTGAGAAGGACCACGGTGTTGGCCAGGGCCAGGTAGGCCAGGATCAAGTCAGGAGGAGTCAGTTGAGGGGTGGAGGAAACCACATGTGTATAAGCGTGGCTCAGTGGAAAGAGCACGGGCTTTGGAGTTAGAGGTCACGGGTTCAAATCCCAGCTCGGCCACTTGTCAGCTGTGTGACTTTGGGCAAGTCACTTCACTTCTCGGTGCCTCAGTTCCCTCATCTGTAAAATGGGGATTAAGACTGTGAGCCCCACGTGGGACAACCAGATTCCCCTGTGTCTACCCCAGCGCTTAGAACAGTGCTCAAGTGTATAAAACAGGAGGAGGAAGATGTTCCCTGAAACCCCAGAGATAAACTCTATAAGAAGTACAGTGGTTTAGTGGAAAGAGCATGGCCCTAGGAGTCAGAGGTCGTGGGTACTAATCCTGTCTCCCCCATTTATCAGCTGTGTGACTTTGGACAAGTCACTTCACTTCTCTGTGCCTCAGTTACCTCATCTGGAAAATGGGGATTAAGACTGTGAGCCCCACGTGGGACAACCTGATTATCTTGTATCTACCCCAGTGCTTAGAACAGTGCTTGGCACATAATAAGCGCTTAACAAATACCCTCATCATTATTATTACTATTATAGGCCAGTTCACTAGCAACCATTCCCTTCACTCCTCAGAATCAGAAGACTTCTAGTACCACAACCTGGGAATGAGAGAACTAGAGTGAGATAGAGACACCTAGACAGACTGAGAGCGTTCTAGAGAGACAGAGGCATAAGGAGAGATAGAGGGAGACAAAAAGACACAGAGAGAGTCAGAGAGAGGGGTTGAGACAAAAAGGAAGAGGGATGTAGAGAGATAGAAAGAGAAAGAGAGAGGCGTAGACAGAGGGAGAAACAGAAGAAGAGATGGAAAGACGCATAGAAAGGCAGAGAGATAAGGGCGGAGAGAGGGAGATTTGTTTATTCATATTAATGTCTGTCTTCCCCTCTAGACTCTTCCCCTCTTCTCCCTCTAGAGAGGGAGAGGAAGAGGTAGAGAGAGATAAAGTTACCTTTACAGTTACCTCATCTGTAAAATGGGGATTAACTGTGAGCCTCATGTGGGACACCTGATTACCCTGTATATACCCCAGTGCTTAGAACAGTGCTCTGCACATAGTAAACACTTAACAAATACCAACATTATCATTATCATTATTATTACTATTATAAAGAGGGAGAAACAGAAAGAAACAGGAAGATGGAAGCACAGAGAGAGACAGAGAAATATGGGAAGTCAGAGAAAGGTGGATAGAGGAAGAGCAGAGAGAGATGGAAGAAGAAGATGTAGTGAAAGAAAGTCAGAGAGACAGAGAAGCAGCATGGCCTAGTGGATAGAGCACAGGCCTGGGAGTCAGAAGGCCCTGGGTTCTAGTCCTGCCTCCTCCACTGTTCTGCTGTGTGACCTTGGCTCAGTCACTTAACGTCTCTGTGCTTCAATTACCTCATCTGTAAAATGGGGATTAAGACTATGAGCTCCATGTGGTACAGGGACTGTGTCCCCCCTGCTTAACTAGTATCTACCCCAACGTTTAGAACAGTGCTTGGCACATAGTAGGTGCTTAAGAAGTATCATAATTATCATTTTTATTAAAATGGGGATTTGATACCCATTTTCTCTCAACTTTAGACTGTGAGCCTTGCGTGGGACAGGGACTGTACCCAACCTGATTAACTTGTATCTACTAGAGTGCTTGGGATAGAGTAACAAATACCATTAAAATAAAAAAGAGAGAGACCAGGTCTGCCCTGGGCAGGAAGGAGACATGGTCTCCGTTCCATTTACCTTCAGGGAGGGCTCTCAGAAGGGTGGGCTTTGGGGAACAAGAGTGGGCTTTAGGAGAACTGTCTCCTTTTAACAGAACTTCTGTCTCCTGACTTCTAGTCCCGTTATCAGTCCACGCAGGAAATTTCCTTCAACACCTTTGAGGAAAGAGTGTCGGGCTGGACAGGAGTTCCTAATAACAATTGTGGTATTTCATTCAATTCATTCAATCGCATTTATTAAGGGCTTACTGTGTCCAGAACACTGTACTGATTGCTTGGGAGAGGACAAAATAACAATAGACAGACACATTCCCTGCTCACAACAATCTTACAATCTAGAGGGGGAGTTAGATATCTCTCCAAATAAATAAATACATTACAGATGTGTTCTAAAGTGCTGTGGGGCTGGGGAGGGGGTTGAATAAAGGGAATAAGTCAGGGCAACACAGAAGGGAGTGGAAAAAGAGGAAAGGAGGGCTTTGTCAGGGAAGGTCTCTTGGAGGAGATGGTTGAGCATTTACTATGTGCCAGGCACTGTAGTAAGCACTGGGGTGGATACAAGCGAAATGGGTTGGACACAATCCCTGTTCCGTATAGAGTTTACCGCCTCAATCCTCATTTTACAGAGGATGTAATGGAGGTGCAGAGAAGTCAATTTGATGGTGGCGGAGAGAAGCGTTTCGCCCAAGGTCGCAAGGACATGGACAGTCAAAGAATTAACCCAACATTTGAGAGGAACAAGAACAAGGCACAAGTCTTATTTGGGGATCCAGAATAGGCCAAATAAGCCAAATAGGGGGTAATGCACCCAGCGGGGAAACTCTCCTCAAGGGAATGAGGCGCCCCACTATTTGGGTGGGGCAGCCTTTTATTGTTGCACGTTGCCGCAGTTTCTCGCTTCCTCAGCAATGCAGGCTTTCCTAGATTGGTCCTTTTTTTGCCGCCGAGGCGGTGTTTCGGGCGTGGGCTGATTTTCCTCATTTGAGGTGGGTTTCGTCCACCTCCGGGTTTCAATGACTCAGAAAGCTCGAGCAGGAAGGCCTGAACAGGAAACCTTGCCCGACACCATTTTGTATTCCCCGCTTGTGTCCCCTCGTGCCTCAGTACCCCATTAAATTGACTTGCCCAAGGCCACCGAGCAGACAAGTAGGGGAGCCAGGATTAGAACCCATGACCTGACTTCCAGGAGTGTGGTCTATCCAATACAGAGACTTAACTGGAAATTCTCAGACTCACCCCCGGCCTGCTGCCCACCAATCTGGGAAGAGATGAGCCCAAATCTCTCCCATCTATTTCCTGGTGCTAACTGACCATCGGAAATGTTCATGGTGAGACATGTCAATATCCACGCCTTGTCCTGCAGCCCTTTTTCTTCTCCAACTCCTGTCCATCTCCCTTCCCTTTCTCTCTTCCTCTTTCTTCCCCTCCTTCCACCCCAACCTCTCCCTAAATTAAATTTTCACCCTCAGCTCTTGGGGAGGGGAATGTGTAGCTAGAGGAACATAGGTAATAGGTGAGTGATTTTACGTAGGCCTATGGGGGAACTGGGGCCCCAGTTGAGATAGGAACTAGAGTAAATAAGGACAGACTGCATGTGGTGCAAGGATTTGGTTGATTTCCCTTTGATCAGGTACAAAGAGTTTTAGGCCTACTGTAATCTTGGGAGTTGTTTTTTTCTTTGTCTGCTCTCTCGAGTGGTAGAGCACACAGCAGTTTGATATTCACCCCAGGCCCACAGCACTTATTTATATTGCCTCTTACTCTACTATTTCTCTCATCCATAATTTGTTTTAATGATTGCCTCCTTACAGGGTGTAAATTTCTTGTGGGAAGGGACAGAGCCTACCATCTTGGTCATACTGTGCTTTCACAAGCATTTAGTATAGTATTCTTCATACAGTAATAACTCAGTAAATACCTTTGACTGATTGATCAGAGGTGGGGGTGGTCTTGGAGGTCAGAAGCTGTTTACCTTCTATGACTGCACTTAGTCTGAAAGCAAGACAGGAAGGGTAGAAACTTTATTAAGGATTATTTTTATTTCCTTCGGAACGAAACTCTCAGAAGATTTTTAGTACAAGAAATAGTAATAGTGTTTCTCAAACATGCCAAGCACTATATTAAGGACTGGGGCAGATGCAAGAAAAGCAGGACACACACAGTCCCTGTCCCACCTGAGAAACCTGTTCTAAGTCAGAGGGAAAAGAGTTATCGATTCCCCGTTTTACTGAGAAAGAAACCGAGGCACAGAAAAGCCAAGTGTTTTGCCAAAAATCACACAGCAGGCCAGAGGCAAAAATGGGATTACCACCAGGTCTCCTGATGCCCAGGTTCTCTCCAGCAGGCCAAGATGCTTCTCTAATAATTGTATTTATTGAGTACCCACCTGGGGCTGTGTATTGCACTAGGCAATTGGCAAGTACAAAATATAAAATGAACACAATCTCTGCCACAAAGATCTTCCTCTCTAATAGAGGAGAAAAATAAATATTTATGATCGGAGTGGAGTTCAGAGGAGGGTGTTTCAGAGAAGCGGCATGGCTCAGTGCAAAGAGCCCGGTATTGGGAATGTTGCGGACCGCCCCAAGACGGCGACGGTGAGGCCAACCTCAAGATGGGGACGGTGAGGCCAACCTCAAGCCCTGTCACCTGAACGGCGAGCTGGACCCTTCGTGTCACGTGGCCCATCCAAATTCCGCGCGCGTGCTACTTTTGCTCAGGCCGGTCGGGTGTGACGGGAACCGTTACGGGAACCGTTCGGGTGTCACTTGATCACGGAAGTGCTTACTGGCTGGCTACTGTTGCTACGTGTGCTTAGCCGCAATTGGGCGCCCTGCGCCTGCGTCGGGTCCTGCTGTCCCAATCAAGCTGGCAGGGCAGCCTCGGATGGGGGCGCTGCAGTCACTCGTACCCCACCGGGGTCAACGGGCTGCTCGCCACATTCCTATTGCTCTGTTCTTTGACTCGTTCTCTCGGAGTCTTTCGTCTCTTCATCGACTAAGCGAACCCTCCCTATTTTTGTCGATAACATTACTGAGAGACCATTGTACTAGGAGCTTTCCCGTCCTCCCCTGCGGCACCCTCAGCTGACAGGGTTCCTGGGGGGAATCCGCCTGAGGGGAGGGGGTCAGGCCCAAACCAGCGGATGGCGAGGGGAGAGTCAGACAGGGGGCGAGTCAGGTCGGGGAGGCTCAGATAGAGAAGCAGCGTGGCTCGGTGGAAAGAGCACGGGTTAAGGAATCAGAGGTCATGGGTTCTAATGCCGACTCCACCACCTGTTAGCTGTGTGACTTTGAGCAAGTCACTTAACTTCTCGGTGCCTCAGTTACCCCATCTGTAAAATGGGGATTAAGACTGTGAGCCTCACGAGGGACAACCTGATTACGCTGTATCTACCCCAGCGCTGAGAACAGTGCTCGACACACAGTAAGCGCTTAACAAATACCTACATTATTATTATGGGGGAGAGTCAGACAGGGAAGAGTCAGATAAGGGGAAAATCAATCAAGTGGAGAGTCAAAAAGGGGGAAGATCAGACTGGGGAGGGTCAGGTAGCCCAGCCCCTCCTCCATTTCCCCTCCCGTCCCCGCACCGCCCCCCAACCAGGAAGGAGGACTCGAGCTGATCCAGGGCCGGACCGACCGGGGCTGAGAGGACGAGGGCAGAAGCGCCGTGTCTGTCTCAGGACGCCGCCTGACAGGTCTCCCTGCTCGGGAGGGGTGGTTCATTCAATAGTATTTATTGAGCGCTTACTATGTGCAGAGCACTGTACTAAGCGCTTGGAATGAACAAGTAGGCAACAGATAGAGACAGTCCCTGCCGTTTGACGGGCTTACAGTCTAATCGGGGGAGACGGACAGACAAGAACGATGGCAATAAATAGAGTCAAGGGGAAGAACATCTCGTAAAAACAATGGCAACTAAATAGAATCAAGGCGATGTACATTTCATTAACAAAATAAATAGGGTAATGAAAATATATACAGTTGAGCGGACGAGTACAGTGCTGAAGGGATGGGAAGGGAGGCGGGAGGAGCAGAGGGAAATGGGGGGAAAAGAGGGTTAAGCTGCGGAGAGGTGAAGGAGGGGTGGTAGAGGGAGTAGAGGGAGAAGAGGAGCTCAGTCTGGGAAGGCCTCTTGGAGGAGGTGAGTTTTAAGTAGGGTTTTGATGAGGGGAAGAGAATCAGTTTGGCGGAGGTGAGGAGGGAGGTGTTCCAGGACCGCGGGAGGACGTGGCCCACGGGTCGACGGCGGGATAGGCGAGACCGAGGGATGGTGAGGAGGTGGGCGGCGGAGGAGCGGAGCGTACGGGGTGGTTGATGGGGAAGCTGGGCGCCTGTCACACCACGGGGGTCTCTATGGCTGGGTTGGGGAAGGAAGGGAGGACAGGGACCCTTTGCACCCGTCCAGCCTGCCCAGCCTCCTCGTCTGGCCGCCCTCTCATCGGTGACGTCACCCAGGGTCACGGAAAAGGGACCGACCCCATGCCCCCACCCCCCATGGTGCGGTCCGCCCTGGACCCCCGTGTCTCTGCAGACACCCTCCCCAGCGAACGTGGGCTGGAAGCCCGGTGGACGGCAGAGCCGGCAGACCCAAACTCGTCTCCAGGGGGCCACAGGGTCCTTGCCTTCTCCCCACAGAGTGGTAATAATAATAGTAATGATAGTAATAATAAGGCTGCCTTTGACACTGTTGACCATCCCCTTCTCCTCCACACCTTATCTCACCTTGGCTTCACCCACTCCATCCTCTCCTGGTTATCTCTCTGGTCGGTCATTCTCGGTCTCCTTCACAGGCTCCTCCTCCCCTTCCCATCCTCTAACTGTTGGGGTTCCTCAAGGGTCAGTTTTTGGCCCTCTTCTGTTCTCCGTATACACTCACTCCCTGGGTGAACTCTTCCACTCTCGCGGCTTCAATTATCATCTCTATGCAGAAAACACACAGATCTACATCTCTGTTTCTGTCCTCTCCCCCTCCCTTCAGGCTCGTATCTCCTCCAGCCTCCAGGACGTCTCTTCCTGAATGTCTGCCTGCCACCTAAAACTCAACATGACCAAAACTGAGCTCCTCATCTTCCCTCCCAATCTCTGTCCTCTTCCTGACTTCCCTGTCACTGTGGAGGGAACGATCATCCTTCCCATCTCTCAAGCCCGCAACCTCGGTGTCATCTTTGGTTCGGCTCTCTCAGTCACCCCACACATCCAATCCGTCACCAAAACCTGGCGCCCTCACCTTCAAAATATCGCCAAGATCTGCCCTTTCCTCTCCACCCAAACCGCTATCTTACTGTTACAAGCTCTCATAATATCCCGGCTGGATTATTTTGTCAGCCTTCTCTCTGATCTTCCCTCCTCCTGTCTCTCCCCGCTGCATTCTATTCTTCATTCCGCTGCCCGGCTCATCTTCCTGCAGAAACGCTCTGGGAATGTCACTCCCCTTCTTAAAAACCTCCAGTGGTTGCCTATCAACCTCCGCACGAAACAAAAACTTCTCACTCTAGGCTTCAAGGCTCTCCATCACCTTGCCCCCTCTTGCCTCTCCTCCCTCATCTCTTTCTACTGCCCACCCCTCACTCTCCACTCCTCTGCCGCCCACCTCCTCACCATCCCCCGTTCTTGCCTATCTCGCCGTCGACCCCTGGGCCACATCCTCCCGCTGTCCCGGAATGCCCTCTCTCTCTCCTCACCTCCGCCAAACTAATTATCTTCCCCTCTTCAACACCCTACTTAGAGCTACCTCCTCCAAGAGGCCTTCCCAGACTGAGCTTCGCCTTTTCCTTCTGCTCCCTCTGCTCCCCCTCTACCTCCCCTTCACCTCCCCTCAGCTAAGCCCTCTTTTTCCCCCTTTCCCTCTGCTCCTCCCCCTCTCCCTTCTCCTCCCCTCAGCACTGTGCTAGTTCACTCAATTGTATATATTTTGTACCCTATTTATTTTGTTAATGAGATGTACATCGCCTTGATTCTATTTATTACTGTTGTTTTAATGAGATGTTCTTCCCCTTGATCCTATTTCTTGCTATTGTTTTTGTTTGTCTGTCTCCCCCGATTAGACTGTAAGCCCGTCAATGGGCAGGGACTGTCTCTCTCTGTTGCCGATTTGTACATTCCAAGCGTTTAGTACAGTGTTCTGCACATAGTAAGAAGCACTCAATAAATACTATTGAATTAATTAATCAATTAATTATGCTAGTGATCATGGTGGTGAGCAAGAATTAATCCATCTTGTAACGCAAAAGCCATTTCATAAGACCCCGTAAGCAACAATATCAAGGGAGGAATTTGAGGAGATGCTGAATTGTCTTGCTGACTGCTTTGATGAGGGAGTGAAGTGCAGGCAGGGAAGGAGTGGGGGGAGGAGTAGCTGTCCCCCCTGGCTTTACTCGATAGCCAGCTTGACACAGCAGGCCATTGGAGCAGCGAATCAGGAGCCCCTTGAAATAGCTGCCATGAGTGGGTAAAAAGGGGAAAGAACTAGGCCCTGGGCGGCAGCAAAAGCCATCCAAGAAATGAACCGAGACGCTTACTGCACTATGTGACAGGCCCTGTACTAGACACAGGTAGATGGAAGCTAATCAGTTTGGACACAGTCCCTGTCCCACATGGGGCTCACAGTCTTAATGTCCATTTTACAGATGAGTTGACTAAGGCACAGAGAAGTTCAGTGATTGTTCAAGGTCACACAGCAGACGTGGTGGAGGCAGGATTAGGAAGCACATTCAAAGCGCTATTGAGAGCTCACTTCCTCCAGGAGGCCTTCCCAGACTGATCCCCCCTTTTCCTCTGCTCCTCTTCCCCTCCCCATGGCTCCTACTCCCTCCCTCTGCTCTACCCCCTTCCCTGCCCCACAGCACTTGTGTATATTTGTACATATTTATTATTCCATTTATTTCATTAATGATGTGTATATTTCAAGCATTCTGTTAATCTATTTTGATGTTATTGATGCCTATCTACTTGATGTGTTGTCTGTCTCCTTCTTCTACACTGTGAACCCGTATTAGGGAGGGATTGTCTCTATCTGTTGCTGAATTGTACTTTCCAAGCCCTTGATACAGCGCTCTGAACACAGTAAGCATTCAATAAATATGATTGAATGAAAAGAATTAATTAATTAATTAATGAACGTGTGTCCTCTGACTCCCAAACCTGTACTTTTTCAAATAAGCTAAGGTACTGCTCTCTATCACATTCGATCTCAGTATTTTTGGGCGATTCATTCATTCATTCAGTCAGTCAGTCAGTCAGTCAGTCAGTCAGTCAGTCATATTCATTGAGTGCTTACTGTGTAGAGAGCAATGAACTAAGCACTGAACCTGGGGAGAGTACAATATAATGGGATCACAGTCTAGAGGGGGAGACAGACAATATAAATAAATAACTTACAGATATGCCCATAAATGTTATGGAAGAGGGAGGGGGCATGAATAAAGGGAGCAAGTCAGAACAAAGAAGAAGGAAGTGGGGAAGAGGAAAGGGGGCTTAGGGGGCTTAGTCACAGGCAGAGGAATTTAATCTTAAAAGCCATGTTAAAGTCTAATCACAATATAAAACAACTGAAGATAGCTCCCAGATCCCCATCTAGCTGCTCAGTCCATTGCAGCTCCAATTGATGAACTATATTTCTATGGAATACGTGCCAGGCATATGGCATTTTTTTAAGCTCTTACTGTGTGCCAGGTGTAATGGAAAGAGCATGAGTCTGGGAGTCAGAAGGTCATGCATTCTAATCCTGGCTCTGCCACTTGCCTGCTTTGTGGCCTTGGGCAAGTCACTTAACTTCTTTGTGACTCAATTACCTCATCTGTAAAAATGGGGATTAAGATTTTGAGCCCCAAGTGGGACAGGGACTGTGTCCAACCTGATTTGCTTGTATCCACCCAACACTTAGTACAGTCCTCGGCACACAGTAACAGATTTACAAATAAATACAAGAAAACCCAGATCCTACTTTCACGACACAAGATCATTCCCAGGGATCCAATAGGTTTCAAAATTTATAATAATAATAATTTTGGTATTTGTTAAGCACTTAATTAGGTTGTCCCACGTGGGACTCACAGTCTTAATCACCATTTTACAGATGAAGTAAATGAGGCACAGAGAAGTTAAGTGACTTGCCCAAAGTCACACGGCTGATAGGTGGTAGACCTGGGATTAGAATCCACGACCTCTGACTCCTAGGCCCATACTCTTTCCACTGATCCATGCTGCTTCTCATAGATTATATTTACAATGTCTCAGACCACGACCCAGAAGAAATCAGAAATGTGCCATCGATATTTTGGAAGAAAGACTTTTATCGGGTGTCTGGGTAATCCAGACTATGATGCCTTTTCATTTAATTTTGGCAAGGTACAGAACTGATATGTGATCCTCCCCTTGATTTAAAGGAACTCAGTTTTTGCTCAAGAGAAACCTCTCACAATTCTCAGAATATGGAAGATAATGAAACCTATTACTAATACTAATCAATCAATCCCATTTATTACATGTTTATTGTGTGACGAGAACTATACTAAGCACGTGGAAATGTACAGCATAACAGAACTGGAAGATGTGATGTGATCTGCTTTGGCCATAGCCCGGGGAACCAGTTCTTTCCCCCTTTTGTCGGTTGTTTGGAGGAGTGGGGTTGAAGCTGGGGGTCCTGATTCGCTGCTCTGATTGCCTGCTGCCTCAAGCTGATTACCGGATGAAGCCAGCGAGGATGGCTAACTCTCCCCGCTGCACCTACCCTGAAGCCTCCTCCTCAAACTCCTCTGCAAGATAGTACCATTTCTCCTCAAATTCCTCCCTCTCAAACTTCTCAGAAAGACAATTCCATTTCTCCTCAAATTCCCACTTCGACATTGTTGCTCACGGTGTCCAAGAACAGTGTATTATGAAATGGCTTCTCCATTGCAAGATGGATTCACACTTGCTCACCAGAGTCATGTTCCCTGTCACCCTGAAAACCCTCCCATGACCCCATGACTCCCCCCAGTAATCGCCCCATCACTTTCTCACCATTTCTGTCCCCACTCCTTGAGCAAGGTGGTTACAGACGCTGTCTTCACTTCCACTCCTCCAGTTCTCTCTTTGACCGCCTCCAATTGGTCTTCAGCCCTCTTCTTTCCACTGAAAACATCCTCTCTAAGGCAAGTCATCTTAATAATAATAATAATGTTGGTATTTGTTAAGCGCTTACTATGTGCAGAGCACTGTTCTAAGCGCTGGGGTAAACACAGGGGAATCAGGTTGTCCCAGGTGGGGCTCACACTCTTAATCCCCATTTTACAGATGAGGGAACTGAGGCACAGAGAAGTTAAGTGACTTGCCCACAGTCACACAGATGACAAGTGGCAGAGCTGGGATTCGAACTCATGAGCCCTGACTCCAAAGCCCATGCTCTTTCCACTGCGCCACGCTGCTTCATGTTCATGCCATATCAAACAGCCTCTACTCCATCCTAATCCTGCTCGACCTCTCAGCTGCCTTTGACATTGTCTACTACTCCCATCTCCTGGAAACAATATCTAACCTCTGCATCACTGACTCTCCTGGCCCTCCTCCTATCTCTCTGGCTGCTCTTTCTCAGTCTCTTTCTCAGGCTCCTCCTCTGCCTCTCACCCTCAACAGTGGGGGTTCCTCAAGGCTGAATTCTGAATCCCCTTCCACTTTCCATCCACACCCTCCCTCCCTCGCAGAACTCATTTACTCCCACGGCTTCAACTCCCAGCTCTTTGTGGTAGGTTCCCAAATCTCGCTCTCCAGCCCTGATCCCTTGCCTTCTCTTCAGTCTCGCATTTCCACCTGTATTCAAGGCTTCTCTCCTGGGATGTCCTGCCATCACTTGAAAATTGTCATAACCAAAGCCGAACTCCTTATCTTCCCACCCAAATCTGGTCCTCCCCCTGTCTTTCCCATCACCGTAAACAGCACCACCATTTTCCCAGACTCACAAGCCCATAAACCTGGCATTACCCTTGACTCATCTCTCTCATTCAACCCATGTTCAATTCTTAATTGAACTCTCATTCAACCTAAACAACATCACTAAAATCAGCCTTTTCCTCTCCATCCAAACTGCTCCTGTGCTGATTCTAACACTTATTCAATCCTACCTTGACTACTGCATCAGCCTGCTCACTGACCTCCATGACTCCTGGGTCTCCCCACTCCAGTCCAAACATCACTCTATTGCCCAGATCATTTCTCTTCCAAATAATTCACTCTACATCTCCCCACTCCTCAAGACCCTCCATTGATTTCCCGTCCTCCAAAGCATCGGACAGAAACTCTTCACCATTGGCTTTAAAAGTCTTCCATAAGTTCACCCCCTCCTACCTCATATCGATGCTCTCCTCCTACAACCCAGCCTGCTCACTCTGCTCCTCTAATACCAACCTACTCAATGCACCTTGATCTCACCTATCTTGCCAATGACTTCCCTTCCAAGTCCCGCATCTGCCCTGGATTGCCCTCCCTCTTCATATCTGACAGATGATCACTGTCCCCGGCTTCAAAGCCTTATTGAAGGCACATCTCCTCCAAGCGTCCTTTCCCTGGCTAAGCCTTCATTCGCCCTTCTTCCACACCCTTCTATGTCACCCTGATTTGCTCCTTTTACTTTGCCCTCACTCAGCCCCACAGCACTTATATCCATATCCATAATGCATTTCTTTATATTAATGTCTATGCTCCCCTCTAGACTGTAAGCTCTTTCTGGACAGGGACTGTCTACTAACTCTGTTACATTGTTCTATGCACTGTATATATATCGCCCAAGCATTCGATAAAGTGCTCTGCACACAGGAAGTGCTCAATAAATAGGACTGATGTACTGATTGATTGAGTGAATTGAATGTCACTCATTAGCATTTGAAAGGAATCTACTGGTTTGAGGGTCCACAGATCCCATTTGACATGGGGTTCGTCCCTAAATCTCTCTGGGATAGTGTGAACCTCAATCTCCGGAGAGACGAAACAGGAATCATCACCAGGGGCAAAATAAAGCCACCCAAAATGCCCACCTCCTTCTTCATTTCTGAGGGTAGGACATCGGTCAACACGGTCAAGTTTGACCCCTCAAGATTTCATTAGATCAGTTTCTGGCATAGAAGATAGATTCCGGGTCTGCGAGGTGGGGGCCCTGGTTTCTAATCCTGACTCTGCCACTTCTCTGCTGTAAGATTTGGGCATGTCACTTTACTTCCCTGGAACTCAGTTCCTGCATCTGTGGAATGCTTATTCAATCTCTGTTCTCCCGTCTACTTCAGAGTGTGAACCTCATGAGGGACCTGATGATCTTCTTACCCCAGAGCTTAATACAGTGATTGAATCGTAATAAGTGCTTAGCAACTATTAAAATAATCCTCATCATTATTATGATTAGAAAAGTATTTTCACTCACACTACTTTTTTGTTAACTTTAAAATCTTTATTTTTTTAGAATGTGTATATTATGAAGTTATTTTCACATTCTTGATTCATTCCTTCACTCATGATAGGTGTTTCCAAGGGACCAGAGCTTTTTAAGAAACTCCTCATTTCCAGGGCTGGGCTTTTATTTCTCCCACCAATGAGAAGTTTAGAGCAGAGTCTAATGGAAATAGAGCCTGCTCCTGGAAGTCAGGAGTTGATGGGACTGGGCACCCTGGGGAAGGCAGCAAGTGGACTGTGAGTGTGTGGGTTCTGTTCAGGCAGCTGGTGTCCAGGATCTGGAGAGCTGGCCAAGAGCCCAGGACTTTTCCCGATCATCCCTTGGACAGATGTGCAGACAAAACATGTACAGTGCTCTGCACAAAGTAAGAGCTCAATACTATTAAATGAATGAATGAAAAAGCTGCCCCACGCAGCTGCATTTGGGGTTTCAGGGGCTCAGAACTACAGGGAACATTTAGTGTCCTTGGCTGAAGGGAGCATGTAGAATTTGCAACTGCGGGGAGCATTTAGAGTTTGCAGCTGTGGGGGCACATTTAGGGTTCGAGTATGCAGGGAACATTTAGAGTTTGCAGCTGCAAGGAACATTTTGGGTTCACAGCTGCAGAGAGCACTTAGAGGTTCTAGGGCTTTGAGGCAGGCCACTGATCAGGGCCTCTGAGAGAGTGTGGGGGAGGAGGACACTTGGAGCTAGGCTTATGAGGACAGCAGGCTCAGGGCAGGGGGCGGGGGGCTGGTGACATGCCTCCAAGGTGAGGTCATCCTCGGACCATCATTTGGAGTGCCACTGGGGTCGCATGGTGAGGACAGGAGAGATACAGACATGGCTGGCAAATGTGGAAGGACTGGAATGATGCAGACATGGCCAGCAGTCATTAAAGGAGTGGGTGAAGCAGATGTGGCTGGCAGATATTGTAGGATGGGGATGATGGGGACGTGGCTGGCAGAGGGCAAATATTGGGGATGATGCGGAAGTGGCCAGCTGAGTTTCCTGGGCAATGGCAGTGTGGACATGGCTGGCATCGTCCATTCGTGGCCACAGATGATAAAGGAATGGATCGATGTAGTCATGGCCCATAGACATTAAAGGAAAGGGGAAATGGGGACGTGGCTGGCAGACATTAAAGGAGGGAAGCGCTGCAGACATAGCCAGCAGATACTGAAGGATGGGGGCCATGCGGACGTGGCCGGCAAACTTTGTCAGATAAGAGCAATGTGGACTTGGCTGGCCGCTGTTAAAGGACGGGAATGATCCATTCATGATCAGGGAAACTTAGAGATCAGGGACAATCAAGTCGTGGCCACGGCCATTAAAGGCACCAAGTGATGCAGACGTGGCTAGCAGATGCTAAAGGACTGGGGCGAATCAAGTATTGCCAACATACATTAAGGGATCAGGGCGATCCAGTCATGACTGGTGGATGTTGAAGGACAGGGGCTAGCCGGACATGACCAGCAGACATTAGAGGATGTGAGCAATGAGGACAAGGCCAGCAGATAGTAAAGGACTGCGGTGATGTGGAGGTTGCTGGCTGATGTTAAAAGACGGGGGCGATTTGGACATGATTGTCCGATGTTCAAAAAGTGGGTCCATGTGGACATTTCCGACTGGTGTTAATGGCCGGGAGAAATGTGGACTTTGCTGGCTTTTCGTTTAAGGTTGAGAGTGACGTGGATGTGGCCAGCGAATGTTCAAGGACAGGGGTGATGCAGACGTGGTCAACTGACATTAAGGGATGGGGGCGGATGTAGACGTGGCCAGATGACATTAAATGACTGGGGAGATCTGGACGTGACCAGCTGATATTGAAGGTCTGCAGCAATGCAAGCGTGATATGGGGGGAGTGTTCCTGCTAGGGGTAGGAAAGGTCAGATCCCCAGGGGGAGGGCAGGGCCAGGCTTCCTGTGGTAGTCGGGAGTGGGAGAGGACAGCAACGCGAGGTTTCGGCTGGTCATCGCCAGAGCATCGGGAGACACCGGCATCGTGTTCACTCCCCATCCTGGGGATGCACCTGGGTCTTCCACCGCAAGGAATTCTGTAGCCACTACTGGACACTGGCCACCCAGTCCAGCACCTCTCTTTTACTTCTCTCTGGCACCTTCTCCAGGCTCTGGCCAGCAGCGCTCCCAGGCCACAGAATATCACCACCCTGTGATGGGCTCTGGGAACAGAACATGTTTGGTCTCTCTTGTTTCTCCTCTTTCTCTTCCTCCTCTGACTCCTCCTATTCTTCCATCTCCACCCTCTCGAGGTCCCCCTCCTCCTCTTCCTCTATTCGGACTATGAATTGGAGTTCCTGGATCATAGCGATGGTGGTCAGATGTTCGAAGTTGTGGCAGTCAGAAGGACAATGAATGAAGGTCTGGGAGCAACCGGGCCACCCCCTCTGGCATTCCCTGCTCCAACCTGATCCGGGCAGGGTCTCGTTCCTTCTCCCTGCCCTCGGCTGGCCCAAAGACCGCTCAGACCCATTTCCCCCTCCATGGCTCCCGAACCAGGCCTTCCTATCCTGCTCTTCCTCCATCTCCCTTCCACCAGCCATTCCCTCTGCCTTTCCCCACCCCCCATCCCCACTCTCCTCGCCCCTGTGCATCCCTCAGTGGTACGGATCTTTGTTTCTGGGGAAGTAGTTTGGCCTAGTGGAGATAGCACAGGCGGGGAGTCAGAGTCTTGGGTTCTAGTACTGGCTCCACCACTTGTGCACTGCGTGAACTTGAGCAAGTCACTTCATTTCTCTGTGCTTCAGTTACCTCACTGTAAAGCTGGCATTAAGACTGTGAACCCCACCTGGGACAGAGACTGTGTCCAACCCGATTCCCTTGTGTCTATCCCAGTGCTTAGAACAATACTTGACCCACAGAGTATACTAAACAAACACCTTCATCACCTACTTCAGGTCTTAATACAGTGCTTGACACATACTCATTGCACAACAAAATACCTAAATCATCATGATTATGATTATTATCACCCTTGTCAGGGAAAGGGAGAACTTGTTACCCTTGGGGCTTCCGTCCATGTCTGACAGGCAAGGCGCCTGAGGAGACCCCTGGGTCCCGGACGGAGCACTATGCGGGGGTTCATGGGGGCGGCCCCCATAACATGACCCTCGGTGACGTCACCGTCGGGCAGAGGCCGGACACGGAGGGGCCGACGGGGGAGCTGGGCAGGCGGTCAGTGGGGAAGGATGGGGCAGGAGCTGGGGGTCTCTACCCTTGCTTCCCTGTGCCCCCAGTCAGAGCGAACCCCTCGGTGGGGTAGCCGCCTCCCGGCCAGGGCAGGAAGGCTTATCAGGCGGCGCTCTCAGACGTGGCGCTTCTTCCCTCATCCCTTCAGCCCCGGCCTGCCCGGCCCAGGACCAGCTCCATTCCTTCTTCTCCGGGGAGGGGAAACGGGAGGGGCAAGGGGACGGGAGGGGAGACGGTAGAGGGGCCTCGGGGAGCCACCATGCTTGGTTGCTCTTCGCGTCCCATCCCTCGCCCCCCTCCTCTCTGCCTGGCTGCTCTTTGTGAGCTCCCTGTGTCTCCGCCCACCTTGGGCCGGGCTGCTCCTCTCTCCTTCGCTGACTGGCTGCCCTTTGCCAGCTCGCTCCGGCCCCTCCTGTTGGACCAGGCACCTGCTCTCTCCCCGCTGATTGGCGGGTGTGTGTGAGCTGGCCCCGCCCCCTCCCGCGGCCGACGGAGGGTGAGCCGAGAGTCCGATCCGCATATTTTTCCCGCAATGGGACGCGGTGCAATTGTGACTGACGCCATCTTGAACTTGCAAATTGAAACCACCTCCCCCTACCCTGCCGAGGGACATCTGTCAAGGGGGAAGGGTGAAGCCAGAAAAGGGGGAGCCCAGAGAGGGCATGTAGAAAGGATGACTGAGGAGATGCTGCGGAGGGACGGGACTCGGGCCCGCCATGCCAGATCCGGCTGGGCTTGCAGGCTCGGGGCCTTCTGCTCCCGGAGTGGGCCAGGTCGGACCAGGGGCCAACACTGGAGGGGGTGTGGCATCTCCCCGCCTATAATGCTATAGGCAGTAATTCTATACCCCAAACACTATCGTTCTATTCATTTTTATTTATGGTGTGTATATATCTATAATTATCTATATTCAAAAAGATAGTATTGAGGCCTGTTGTTATCGACAAAATTGGGGGCGGTTTCGTTTAGTCGATGAAGAGATGAAAGACTGAGAGAACGACTCAGTAGGAAAGTGGCGAGCAGACTGTTCACCCTGGTGGGGTACGAGGGACCGCAGCACCCTGATCCGAGTCTGCCTTGCCACTTTTATTGGGACGGAGGAACCCGAAGCTCACACAGGGCACCCAATCAGGGCTAGACACACTTAGGGACAGCAGCGGATCACTAAGCACTTCCGTGATCACGCGACACCTCGACCGGTTCCCGTGGCGGTTCCCATCACAACCGACAGGCCCGCGAAGAAGTCGCGTGCGCGAAGTTGGAATGGGGCACGTGACAGGAAGGCAGCCATCTTGTATTCAACTTGACACGAACTTGGGGTTGGCCTTACTACCACAGTCGGCAACACTGTTAACTTGTTTTGAACCCTGTCTCCTCCCTTCTAGACTGTGAACCTACAGTGGGCAGGGATTGTCTCTTAGTTGCTGAAATGTACTGTCCAAGTGCTTAACACATGTGTTCTGCACTCAGAAAGCGCTCAGTAAATATGATTGAATTGAAAGAATGAATATGGAGGGATAGGGCTAACTGCTCCCCACCCATCTAAAGCAAAATGACGTGCCCAACGTCACCCAGTAGACAAGTGGCAGAGCCGTGACAAGAACCCAGGGTATTCCCAACTCCCAGGCCCACCTTATATCCACCAGGCCACACCTCTTTCTTTCGCTTACTGTGTGCCTACCACTGTACCAAGAACTGAGCTAGTTACAGTATAAGCACCATGGGGCACAATCCCTGTCCAATATCGGGCCTTTTCTTCCCACTTGGACTCATCACCTTACCCAGTGGCTGACGAATGCAGTTTGGACCTTGCCTAAACCACACGTTAAACTTAATGCCCTTCAGCATATCTCTCCTGTAATCGCAACCAGACAGATAAGCTCCAAGCGATGAACAAAAAATAGTACATTTTTTTTTGTGGCCTTTTTTATGGCTACCGACTCACCCAGCACTCTGTTGGTTTCCTCTATGTAAGAGATGTTAGGCTTGTAGCCCCCACCAGGCTACTCACAGCCCGAGCAGTGCAAGTCATTCAGGGCCACGCTCATGAAGAGCTAGCGGCGAAGTACTGAAAGAAAATGGCCTGAACTGAAGACTGGAATTTACTCAACCCCTGGACCCACTTCTTGAGACCAACCATTTTTAACATGAACTCAACCCCTAATCAACTTCCTAAATTAGCTCTCTCAACAAACACAACACTGACCCCTCTCTTTATCACATCCTGCCAAGGAAGAGGGGCCCCCGGCTAAATGATCTGGAGAAGAAAACAGAAACGGAGAAGAAGGAAAACCGAAGAAAAAAGAAAACTGCAATGTCATCCCAAATGCCACAACCCAAACCAACTATCTGATAGTAATAGACTAGGGCATATCCGGAAGAAGCTTGATGTTATGGTCAACAAGCATAGTATTAAAGGAGGGGGAAATTACACCCATGCTGCTGCTCACTGTCCTCCAAAGGGATGCTGGGGGCAGTCCGGGCCCGAGGGACCTCTTAGGCCGAAGACCCCCGTACCAGTCCGCCTCATTAAAGATGTATTCTCTGGATGGGACTAATCATCTCGCGCTAGGAAAACTCTATGCCTGGGTTGGGCAGGGTACAGTTATGTTCTCGCTATAGCTGATTCTTTGACTTAGATATCTAGTTTCTACGTTGTGGTTCTCATTCCCCTGGCTGCTTCGGGTAAAGAGTTGGTCACTCGGGATTAAACAAGAATGGTGTCAGGAATGGGATACTTGTGTCTTGGGGGCCCCGAATGGAAGGCAGTGTCCTTCCCGACTAACAAACCCATAACCTTGGTGTTATACTTGACTCCTCTCTCTCATTTAACCCACATAATCAATCCATCACCAAATCCTGTTGGTCTCACCTTCACAACATTGTTAAAATCTTGCCTTTCCCCCACATTCATACTGGTACCACGTTAATACAATCACTCATCCTATCCAGCCTAGATTACTGAATCAGCCTCCTAGCTGACCTCCCAACCTCCTGTCTCTCTCCACTTCAGTCCATACTTCATGCCGCTGCCCGAACCTCCTTTCTACAAAAACTTTCCGGACAAATAAACCCCCTCCTCAAAAATCTCCACTGCTTACTTATCCACCTTCATATCAAACTCCTCCCCATTGGTTTTAAAGCACTCAGTTAATGTGCCCCTTTCTACCACACCTCACTTCTTTCCTTCTACAACCCAGCCTGCAAATTTGACTCCTTTGGTGCTAACCCTCGCTCTGTGCCTCGATCTCGCCGGGCCCATGTCCTGCCTCTAACCAGGAATGCCATCCATTCTCATATCTAACAGACAATTACCCTCCCCGCCCACCCCCATTCAAAGGCTTACTGAAGGCACAAAACGCCTTCCCAGACTAAGCCCCACTTTTCCTCATTTGCCACTCCCTTCTGTGTCATCCTGACTTGCTCCCTTTGCTCTTCCCACTCCCCAACCCTAAAGCACTGATGCACATATCTGTAATTTTATTTATTTGTATTAATTTCTGTCTCCCCCCCAAACCCTCCTCTGCCAGCCCCCGGCTAGACTGTGAGCTCATTTGGGGCAGGGTTTAGAACTGTCACTGTTCATTGTTGTATTTTACTTTCCCAAGCGCTTAGTACTGTGCTCTGCACACGGTCTGCGCTTAATAAACACTATTGCATGAAACAAATGCATAGACCTCCAGGATGAGGGGAGAATTGGACGATCTCAGTGAAGCATGCAAGGATCCTATGAAAAGGAATGGATGGACTAAGTGTTAAGTGGGTCATTGAGTTGCTAAATGGATCGTGGGGAAATCCTAAATGGAGAAATAGAAATCTAGCCAAAGGCTTAGGCAGAGGTTTAAGTTTGGAAAGGAAGGGAAGTCGTCATCAGTCTCCTTTTTGTTGGCCTTATCCACAGGTAGAGGAGAAATTGAAAGTTTGAAAGCCTGCCTCAATAGGGCAGAGAAAAGAGGAACGAAGCTGCCTCGTGAGCGAAGTGTCAGGTCTGAAAGCGGAGGATCATCAAATTGGAAAGGGCCCTACAGCTTTTAGTGAAGGGATCATTGGAATTAGCCGGATGGAAGCGTGTCACACCTGTGGATGTGTCTCTAGTATTGGATGGAGATGGTCCAGATTTCTCCACTGGACCCTGGGATCTCTTCTAGGTGCCACTGGCCCTGAAAATTGTGAGGGCTTGCCTTTTCCAGGAGAGATAAGCCACACTGAGAGTCCCCTTCCCACCGCCTCATTTTACCCGATGATCAAGGAGGGGGAACCTGAGAGGGAGGCAGGAATTTCCACGTGGGCTAGGCGAAGAGGTAATGTTCAGGGCAGAATGATAACTCGATTTATTGGAGAACAACTCAGCGAGTTACAAGAGTAATATTCTAAACATTCCAAGGAGTGTTAGCCTCTGTTGAAGAAGGGAAGTCCCTCATGATTCCGTAAAAACATCGCCGTTCTGTTTTTAGTACAGCAAAGATTACTTTAACGTGTTGGGATTAAGGTCCCCCGCGTGTTGTGGTTCTACAATTCTTATATAGGATGTTCTGGGGATGTCAAAGAGTTGAGATTTGAGATGATGATTTGAGTGTGATTATGTATAAGGATGTGGATGGAGCCGGAATGAGGGAAGGTTGTAAATATGGACAAGAGTGAGCGGCTTGAAGGAAAATCCCTAAAGGTTGTCTCTAAAGAGAAAATAGGGAAATTAATATAGATGAGAGAGAATGCCAGTGTCTCAGGAAGATAAGAATCTAGGCACTTTTTCTAGGGGAATGGAAATGAACAACTCATTTGACAGGAGGGATTGGCTGCAGTGGCCTGTCTGTGTAAAATATGCATAAAATGAGTTATGATGAATGAACTGGCCAGTGTGGTGAAGTGTTGTGAAAATGTGTCCTGTGATTAGAAATACCTTTTTGAACGTGGGTAATTCAAAGGTTGAGAATCATCTTGCCGGTTTAGACTTTTTAAGCTGTTTCCCTTGTCTTAGCTCATTAAGAGAATTTACAACTGAGACATGGGTGCAGATAAGAAAACCCTAAGGTTCTGGATCTATCAGTTAAAGACATGAAAGAAAAAATGTGTTTAAAGGGAAGGCGCCTCCTTCAAGCAAATAGGTAACTCTCAATCGAATAGTTAGCCCTCAAAAGAATGGTTAACTAGTTTTATTGTGAAGCATGGATCAAAGTGTTGGGAAAGTTAATTCTCAACTAGTTAAGTAAAGGAAGTAATTGGGAAAGGAGAATTTTTCAATTGCTCTTTCAAGGCCAGGGAAGCCTGTTAGAGTAGTGAAACGGGTATTGAAACTTAGTTTCCACTGACATTTTACTGTGTTAGTTAATTTGGTATAAAGAGGTTATATAAATAGGCTAAAAATATGTAAGATGAGATGAAGTATTGCGTCCGGGTTAAACAACCCAGTCTTGCAAGTCTGAGGGCTGAGATCCTGTTCTAAGTGCATCTCACTGGACTGGTTGAGTAGAGCTGACATGGGGATTCTTCCGGAAACGATATTGGTCATCAGCGGGGTTGGAAATGCATCCACATCCTTCTGGCTCAAGTCTTGGTATTCCAGGGCTGAAGGAAAGGGCATCGCTCCTATAAACAAAGAGGGAAAAGAGTTACAGAGTGTTGGCATGGAAGACACATGTGAGAGCAGAGCTGTTGGGTCAAGTGGGCCCGTGAGTGCTTTTTTCAGAGGGAGAGGAGCATCCCGAGAAAGCTTCATGAAAGCGTTACACATCCTGCAAATCCAAGGAGCCCACATCATAGTATGGGCTCTGCTGTTATTGCTTGTATATACACGTCACTGTAGCATACCCTGCACTTCACCCCAGAGATACTTATGGGTGTCTGAAGTCTCGGGGCAATCCACAGCTTGTATTTCTTCCTGTGATTCCGGAACCAGTTTCTAACCTATAGGACGGGGCAGAAAATAAGGCAGAGAGGTGATAGATAGTCAGCCCTCCCACTCACCCTCTCCCTGGCACACAGACAACGCCCAACACACATACAGAAACACACACACACATGAATCCAGACAGTCATGGGGAGGAACCAACTTCTTGGAGAAGCCAGCAAGGGAAAGGAGTCATACTTCGGGGTCAAATATGGAGGCTTGCCGAGAAAGAGCGGAAGGAAGAAGCCATGAAATAGAAAAATCACCAAAGACATCTACCTCAGGACCCAAGATAAACGCCCACTGCCTCAGGTCGGGCTGCCGGGGTTGGGGAAGTGAGTGTGCAGGGAGGCTGCTAGATGTGAGACCGAGAAAAAATTGGACGAAGCATATCTGCAGCGTTGTCAGACCCAGATGAGAAGACAGGGATTGCACTTGTTCAGTCGTCAGGTATGGTATGATTTCAAACCCTGCCCACAGCTCTCTGAGTTGATGTTCGCTGAATCTGTCAGGCCGGCTCTTCTTCTCCTGCAAGATTTTAGCAACGTGGTTGGTTCCCGGGATTGCCTCGCTGGAGTAGCCTGCATTGGGTGCTGGAGAAATTGGTATGAGAGCTTCGGGGCAGGACCTGGAGGATGGCAGTGCTGAAAGGCAAAGAGTAAGATCTATCAAACCAATACAGTCACCGTACCAACCCATCTGTCCTCAGATCAGCGGTCCAGGACTCCAGCCTGTGAAGTAGACCCAGAAAGCGATGTGAAGGGAGATTCAGACCCATTCCGAGTGTCGAACCACGGGTTCTGGGAATGTGAGTCTTGGCGGTCCCAACCAGCCGCAGTGCGGAGTCCCTATGGTCACGCCAGAAAGTAACCTGCGGCGGTGGCGGCGGATTCCCCCAAAATTGGACTTACCTGATTGGGACTGCCCGACGGCGTTTGGTGTATAGGGTCCTTCAGAGAGATAATCCAATACATCAGTAGGGAGAGCCCAACTGGATTCATCTTTAGCGACGAGCTCTTCAATGATTTGCTCCAACTCTTCTTGTGCCTCTGCCAGCGACGACGGTATCCATTGCGGACCTGAGGTGGGAGAAGTCGATCCAAATGAGCTGGAGCGTCCTGCGAATAGGAGAAACCATTAGTCAGCTGGCATGTTCGGGCAAGGGTTTCCCGAATCCGCAAAGTATCAGGACAGCATTACAGGAAGTAAACGGAAAGCAAATGGGGAGGACGGTCACGTCAGGAAGTAGCAGCAGGTTATGTGGGGAAAATTAAGTAACTGCAAGAGATGGAGAGGGACCAGCTCAGAAACACCCAAGCCAGGCAATCACGGGCTGACTCATGGATGGCAGAGCTGAAAGGCAAAGAATCAGAGTTATCAGCCCATTGCAGCCTCTCTCCCCGTTCTCGGAGAAGCAGTTTAGGAATTCAGCCTGCCAAGTGCACGGAGGATAATGTGAAAGGAAAAATCCAGACGGTTCCGCCGAGTAAATTCATGATGTCTGGGAGAAGGTTAGGCTTGTTGGTCTAGACTGTAAGCCCGTCAAAGGGCAGGGACTGTCTCTATCTGTTACCGATTTGTACATTCCAAGCGCTTAGTACAGTGGTCTGCACATAGTAAGCGCTCAATAAATACGAATGAATGAATGAATGAATAAATGGTCCCAAACCAGGATAGACCGGGGTCCCGAAGGCCACGGCCAAATGTACCTAGTGGCTCCTGAGCTCCACTCTGGCTCAGGCGCTCTCCAGCCAGAAGTGCCCTGACTGCGATCCAAGTCTGAGGAGATGGTAGTTCTCCCAAAATCATACCTGACATACCTGATTGGACCGGCTCCACCGCGATTGGCGGGTAGGGTCCTCCAGAGAGATGATCCAGTCCACTGGGAGGAAGGGCCTGTCATGATTCATCTTTAGCACCGACCTCTTGAATGATTTGCTCCAAGTCTTCTAGAGCCACCCCCGGTGTGGACGGTCTCTGTTGAGAAACTGGGACGTGATAAGCTGGTCCAAGTGAGCTGGAATGTCCTATGAATTGAACAAACTATGAATCAATTGGTATGTGAGGGTAAGGCTGTTAGGGGTAACGTTGCAAGAGATGGAAAGGCTGAGTCGTGGATGGCAGGGCTGAAAGGCGGCCAGGCAGACTCGTGGATGGCAGGCCTGAAAGGCAAAGACTCAGACCAATCAGCCTTAGGTTGAGGTCTCCCCGAAACCAACCCGACCTACTCTCAGATTCAGAGAATTCAGGCCGCCAACTGCACTGAGGAAGATGTGAAGGGAAAAATCCAGAACCACCCCGTGACTAGGACTCCGCACTCCTGGACTACGTGAGGCTTGGGCTCCCCACCGCGAAGAGCCCGGGGTCCCGATGGCTACACCCAAAAGTATCCAACGACTCCTGAGCCCCACAGTAGCCCAGGAGCTCTCCAGTCGGAAGCGTCCTCATCCCAGTCCAAGCCTGTGGAGGCGGCGTATTCCTTCGAAATTATCCTTACCTGATTAGGCCTGGCCCGCCTCACTTGTTATGTCAGGGCTCCCAGAGACATATTCCAATACATCGGAAGGGACAGCCTGGCAAGATTCATCTTTAGCCTTGAGCTCTTGAATAATTCGCTCCACCTCCGCTAGTGCCTCTCTTGTTGACGGTGGTCTCTGTTGCAGATCGGGGGCGGGAGAAGCCGGGCCAAGTGAGCTGGCAGGTCCTGCGAAATTGAACCAAAAGTGAATCAGATGGCATATACCGGCAAGGCTGCTCCGAATCCTCGATCTCAAGTGACAGTGTGAAGGAAAGTGAGGGGATGGAGGAGACAGTCAGGGTAGCAGGTAGCAGCAGGCTACAGAAGGTAAGCAAGTAACTCTGTAAGGGATGGAGACGGGACATCTCAGAAATACCCTGGGGCCCTTTCCCTTGCAACATACTTGGGAATTCTAAGGCCTTGCCCACATGTCCCCCGTGACAGAATGCATAGGAGAGTTTGGAATGGGACAAACGCTGACCCCTCCGAAACTGCCTAAGCACTTACCTGTGCTTGGACTGTCTTCCTCAGCAAGGGACCGTGCAAACCGGTTGACATACTCCAGCAGGTCCTGAGTCTCCCCGAGCGGTTCCGGGTATGGGGAAACTACTGACTCATCCTCGTCTCCTCCTAGCCGCCTTCGCTTTGCGTCTCTATGCAAGCCAGCCTCGTTTGTCTTTCTCTTACTGCCGCTCGTCTCGAAGCAGGAGAACAAGCTTACCAAGGAGGGCGGTTCTGTGACGGAAAGAGAGAGAGAGAAAGAAAGCAGTGAATGATAGAGCTCCTTTCTAGAGCTGAGAGGTCCCAGGAGATCCCGGAAATCAGAAGGAGCACCACTGCTCCGAGGTCCTGCTTAGAAAGGAAATTCCTCACCGAGTCCAACTACTCTAGTCCTCCTTCTTTTCCAGGATCATCAACAGCCTTCCGTGGGACCGTGACAACGCCATCCCCTATGCCCGCTGTGCTCGCGTTTTCCCCATCCCACCTAACCCATGCTATTTCACTGCTCCCTCTCATACCGTAGTCTTCCCCTCAGCCCTAGGGGTCTGACTCCTTCGGAGATGAAAATCCTACCTGGAAATGTTTAAAGCATCGCTTCCTCTTCTTCCTCGCTCCTTTGCAACTCCTCCGGGTCCAAGAGGAAGGACTCCAAATCCAGAATGTCCTGGGAACGGCCAGGAGAGCTTATGAATTGATCAACATTCATAGCCAACCTGCAGCCAACCTCTGCTGGGCTCTCTAGGCCTGTACTTGACTTGCACGGAGCGGGTGAGAGTGGCCTTTTCCAAGCAGGAACCTACAGATGGAAAACAAATAGCATTTAGTAAAGATACATTCGAAAATGGAGGAAGGCCGGGCCACACAGGCCTACCCTCGACAGAAGCCCCGCCGTTGCCTTAGTTCAGAGGCTCAGCAGTCTTACAAGATTCACTCCCCATCCTCCAGTTGGGAAATTACCCCTGCCAGATCCTGGACAAACCCTCCTAGTCCCATATCTAGTCCTGCCATCACCCGGTATTTCCTACCGCGTTACGCTCCACCTATCTGGTCTGGGTCCAGATAGGCCGACGACTGGACACGCTTCGCCAGCTGGTTGCTCTGTCGAAGGAATCCACCAAATGGGATGCTGAGGTCTCGCGGACATATAGAGTCAGAGAGACAACGAGAAAGCGGGGCGTGGGCCTGTGGGCAGTTCTCCCTCACTCTTGTTAACATTCAAACGAGGGTCGTTCACTCCCAGGTGATCAATCAATTAGTCATCGTTTCTTTATGCATTACAGGACTGTATTGTCAAAGGGGGCTTATTTTCTTATTTCCTCTCTTTCGTTCATTCTTTCGCTCCCTTGTTTTCTCTTGCTTTCTTGTATTTTCCTCCCCTATTTGTCTTATGGTTTGTTTTCACTTCGTAATGAGTGTCCCAGTTCAGAGAAAATGACACTTTTTTTTTCTTCCTCTACATCAAGTGATTATTTCTTAATTCTCACTTTGACCCCGGTTTACCGTGGGCGTTCTTGGTTCGGTAGGTCTTTTCCTAGTTAGGGAGTCTGTGGACCGCTGTGAGAGAGAGGCTGGCCTCCGTCCCCTAGGCATGGCAGTCCGCATTCCCTTCTCATTCAAATGCACCTATTGTTCCTAAGGTCTACTCAAGGTCTCCGTCATCATCATCAATCGTGTTTATTGAGCGCTTAGTCTGTGCGTAGGACTGTATTAGGCATAGAGTAGTAGGCATACCAACAAAGTTGATAGACACGTTCTTGCCGACAATGAACTTATAGTCAAAAGGGAAAATACATTTGATTTGGTTATTTTTTTTCTGTTAAGAGCATACACCGTGCTGGGCTCTGTACTAAGCTTTGAGGTAGATAAAGCTGATTACGCTGGATATAGTCCATGTGCCACGTGGGACTCACAGTCCTAATACCTATTTTACAGATAAGGTGCCAGAGGCAAGATTATTTAAACCACTTGTGCAAGGTCAAAAACCCGACTTCCGGTGGAGGAGGAATTAGATTTTACATCCTCTGACTCACAGGCCCGTGTCCTTCTTTTCTCTGTTTTTCGTTTGTTTGAATACTTGTTGCTGGCTTGGAATCCGCAGACCACCAATTCCCATTCTCTCCTTGCTAACACGGTTATGAAATCTTGATTCCTAAATATGAGTCCCCGAAACCTAGAGTGATTTTCCATGGAAAATGATTTTATTGTATCTCCCAGAGCAATTGATATCGCATCTGGGAAAGAGTAGTCAATGGACCGCATAAATGGAACACTTACTTCCCAGCAGGTTTAGTCTCAAAGGACGAGCTGCAGTTCATTGTAATTGATGTCGAGTCAACGCTTTCTCTCCGCGATTACCATGAGTGCCGAAAGTGTGACCTCTCCCTCAGGGTGTGAGAAGAACTTTCCTCCCAGCAGGAATTCCCACAAATGAGAACTGCGTTCACACTTTTGATCTGATTTTGCAATTGCAGACCACACCCACCCACTCTGTCCTCGCCCTTCCTGTTGTGAAATCTGCATCTCCAAGCAAAAATCCCGGAGACCGAGAGTGATTCTTCCTTCGAAAATAAATGTCCTGTAACTGTTCCAGCGACTGGTAGTGTGCCTGACATAGAGTAATCTGTCGAGTGCTGATTACGAACTCTGAGTTAATGAGTACTTACTCTGTCCCGAGCACTGCTTAAGGTGCTTGGATTCAGTCCATTAGAGGGAATTTATAGGAACCTTGCCTTGAAGGCGCTTAAATACTGTTTGCTGAGCACGGGATCAAGTGCATGGTAGAGTGCGACAGGGTGAATAGATAGCACGCGTGGAACATATGAAACGATTGTTATCGTGTGGCTTCGGGACCTTTATTTTCACACTGTCTCCTGCTTTCCAGATATGAGCTCTCCTGACCAGGCACCTTTAAACTGCATTACCCGAGTGTGATTCCAGTTATGGAAGGAGTCGCTAGGGCCATGATGTCCACCTTACTGAGGCCTGGAGCTAGTGGGACCCTAGCTGGGCCTTTTGGCGAGTCATAAAAATCTCCTCTTATTGTCCCATAGCAGACGCCTAACTCCAGAAAAGTCACTGGTGCTGGATCTCCCTTCGTGGCAATACAAACTTTCTGAATGGGTCCTAGGATCTGAGTCAGCAACAACCTGTGGCTACCTTCTGACAGGCGTCAGGTCAACCGGTAATCGATAGAAACCCAGACCCAACTGTGTGCCAAGCACGAGACCAAGTGAATGGGAAAGTACAACAGGGTGAGTAAGTAGTAAGTGTTGAATATGTGTCACGAGTGTTATCGTGTGCCTTAGGGATCTTACAATTCATAATGTTCCCGGCTTTCCGGATATGAGCTCTCCAGACCTGGCAACTTCTGTGAGAGGGTTTCCAGAATGTGATGCCTGCTGGATATGGAATTGTTGGGGCCAGGTTATACACCGTACTGAAGCCTGGAGAGAGCTGGAATCAAGCTGGCTCCTCCAGGGCCTCATGAAACTGCGTTCATATTGGGACAATATTAGGAGCCTGATGTAGTAATAGAGGCGGGATAGAAGACATATTCTTGGATTAGCGTGGTGGCAGAGTGGCTGGAGAGGAAAGGGCAGATTTTAATGATATCGTGAGGTTCGATTTCCAGGATCTGGTGAGAAAAATGAATTTGTGGTTTGAATGAAACACGTAAGCTGAAGCTTTTGCCAAAGTTACGGGACTGTGAGGCTGGGAAGATGGTGGCGTGGTCTCCCGTGGTCGCTAAATGTGTGTGGAACTCTGTGCTTAAGCGAACACTATATTCTCTTTCTATCATCAGCGTTCTTTTGTTTTCCATTTCCATATTTCCCAGAATTTCTGTAGAATCGTGTAGCCGAAGGAAGGTTGCCAACTAGACACTAGGCAGGAAAATCTACAGAGATGCATTTGGGAGAGACAGAAAAAGAGCGATAGAGAGAGACTAATCGGTGAGAGACAGAGAGCAATAGATAGAACACACACAGGGAAAGAGAGCAAGGGGATAGAGTTGGAGAGAGGAAAGAGAGAGGCAGAGAGAGTGAGAGAGAGAGTGAAGTCAAAGAAAGTGCAAAGAGTGATCAATTCCAAACTACAAGAACATTATAAAGGATCCTTCCGGTGCTGGAGACCGACAGTCACAGAACTTCACCTTCGTCGTCGGTAGGAGAGACAAGGGATAATATAAGAAAAGGGTAATACAAGAATGGTCGGAGTCTTTATAAAAACATGAGACAAGGAAAATTGTAGGAGATGGTAGGATGATCACCACAACAGTGTGGCTAAGGTTTCCTTTGGTAGCAGGGATTTCTGGGTAGAACACTAAGGAATAGCTAAATGGCTTGAGCCAAAGAAACTGGTTACTGCGTACAGAGCCGTTTGGGGAGATAGTTAATTTGTGGGTGGGGCTTGTGGAAGAATAGGAAGGCTTGAGCTTGCAGGAATCATGAAGGATTTGATGATAGTGGGGTTGGGGTGGCCGTTGTGAAAATGGGGCTTTTGAGAGAAGGAAAAGAAGCGAAAAGACAGAGAGAATGCAATCTGGAAGCAATAGGATCTAGGAGGAAAGGCCCAAGCAAACAATTTCGAAGGAAGTCGTATGCGTGGAGTAACAAATTTATTATTGTCTTTCCTTCCTTCCTTCCTTCCTTCCTTCCTTCCTTCCTTCCTTCCTTCCTTCCTTCCTTCCTTCCTTCCTTCCTTCCTTCCTTCCTTCCTTCCTTCCTTCCTTCCTTCCTTCCTTCCTTCCTTCCTTCCTTCTCTCTCTTTCTTCTTTCTTTCTTTCTTTCTTTCTTTCTTTCTTTCTTTCTTTCTTTCTTTCTTTCTTTCTTTCTTTCTTTCTTTCTTTCTTTCTTTCTTCTCCTTCTTCCTTTTCTTCCTTCCTTTCTTTCCGAGCCAGTTCTAACTCAAGTCACACTTTGAAAAACAGCTCACCCTGAGCGGCCTGGGAAATATTTCACCAAAACGACACTGGGGGCAGGTTAAAGACTTTGGGGTTCAGGGCCAACACAAAGTGGTGCTCTTTCATGTTTATGATGAGAACTCTAGAAAAATCCGGTCGAGCCGACACTCCACCGCTCCCCGCCGATGGATAGACAGTTCCATAGAGACCACCAAGTGAGGCTTCCGGGTGGACGAGCGCCTTTGCTGGCTCCATCGTTTCGGCTTACAGGCCTGAGGCTCTGCAGGCCCAGGGGCAGTGCGCGGGATTTTTGCTTCCCGAAACTCCGCCTCAGCCAGCGCGTGTGGCCTCGGTACCTCGGCCCGTCGCTTGTGCCCCTGGCTCTCCAGCACCTCGACCCCTTGGGCAGTGGCGACCTTTCCATGATCCCAGCGTGGTCCTCCGCAGGCTGTGGAGGCTGCAAAGGAGCTTGCTCGAGTTGGTGTGGGCGAAGGGCTTCTGGGGCTCCTCTCTGGCTTTGTTTCCATGAACTAGCGCCTCTTGGGCCCTCCGCCCACCATCGGACCCCCGGGCTCCTCCGCCTCTCTGACTGGACCAGCTGCCTGGGTCGCCGAGGCCGCTCCCCACGGGAGACTGCCTTTCCAGGGCGCGGGCAGGGCCCTGCATTCGGCCGTGTGGAATAAGAAGGAGAAAGCTCTGGAGCGGTGGTTATAACCCAGAGCTCTGCGCGGCCCTTGCTCCCTGCTTGTCTCGGCTGGGAGATGCTGCATGATCAACTCTGCCACGACTTCACAGTGGAACTGGAGCTGTCTAGATGAGCGGCAGATAGACAGTTGGAGACCCTCCGGGCCAAAGGCTTTATATGCTCGTCGGGGCCTTGTGGTCTCAGCGAGGGAGAGCGACATCCGTTGTCTCCCACCCCCAACCCCGCCCAGGAGAGGTTCCATATTCAAAGAAGACACCACTGACAGTGGGTGCTATTATGGTATTTCTCAAATGCTTACTATAAGCCAGAAACTGTACTAGGGGTTGAGGTAGATACAAGCTCATCAGGTTGGACACACTCCATATCCCACATGGGGTGCACAGTTCAGCGACTGAGGCACAGAGGAGTTAAGTGGTTGGCCCAGGTGATTGACAGAAGATAAGTGACAGAGCAGGGGTTCATAACAATAATGTTGGTATTTGTTAAGCGCTTACTATGTGCAGAGCACTGTTCTAAGCACTGGGGTAGATACAGGGTAATCAGGATGTCCCACGTGAGGCTCACAATCTTAATCCCCATTTTACAGATGAGGTAACTGGGGCACAGAGAAGTTAAGTGACTTGCCCACAGTCACACAGCTGACAGGTGGCAGATCCGGGATTCGAACCCATGACCTCTGACTCCCAAGCCCATGCTCTTTCCACTGAACCCACCCCTCTGACTCTCAGGACCAGGCTCTCTGCACTAGGCCATGCTACCTCTCTGTGGAATCATGGGACCGATCAGACTTGCTGCCAAGGGAAATAATTTTGGAGCATTCCTCTGGTGTTGAACTTGTCAGAGATGACTTTTCTGCCCAGGCACTCCTCTCCCGCAACACCAACCAATACCCTGCCTCTAACTTTGCTGACCCAGAATCTCCAGGTGCGATGAGGCAGAGAATGAAAAATGTCTTAGCTGGATGGACACAAGTGTATATCCTGAGGGTAGCGATTCTTCTAGGACTGGGAACTCCCTTTGCTCAGGGGAAGGAGTGGGGACTGAGGGAGGGAGGGCGAGGAGCGGTCAGAAACCAGAGGCACCCACGTAGTCAGTAACGAGGGGGACCTTCACTAGAAGAGCCAGGGATTCCTGCATCAGGACTTGGCCAACTTTTAATTATGCCTTCTCGTAGCTGAACCCAGATCTCTTTCTGCACCAATTTGGCCGAACCGTGAAATCCCCTGGAACAAAATTAGCGCCACTGTTACAGAAACATAGAAGCTGTAGCTCCGAGGGCCATCATTAGAAATGGAAAAATCCCACTAAGAGGACATCATCATCGGTGCCAATTCTCAGCTGGACCTTTGCCAAGCTGTGACAGAGAGAAGCAGTGTGTCTATTGGAAAGAGCAGGGGCCTAGGAGTCAGAAGACCTGGGTTCTAATCCTTGGTTCACCACTTGCGTGAACAAGTCACTTCACTTCTCTGTGCGTTCTCTTGATCCCATCTATCTCTCCCAAAGCATCTCTCCCCAGCTTTCCTCCCTATCCTCTCTTAATCTCGTCCCCTTAATCCCGGCTGAATCCGCCACCACGTGGAGTCGGGATCTCCACTCCCTTGGAGCTGAGCCTTGAAACGCCGGTCCCCTTATTCCCAGCTGAATTTGCCACCACATGGATTGGGGACCGCTTCTCCTTTGGAGCAGCGCCTTGGACCGCTTGTCCCTTATTCCCGGCTAGCTCTTTGGACATTATATCCCCAACTGCCATCTCCCCACACCTCCCGGAAGCGGCTATCCTTTGGGAAGCCCTCACTCCTTCCTCCCCTGTTAGGTGATAGATTTCCCCCGCCCCCCATCCCCTCCCCCATCCCCAGGCAACAATGCCCTTGTTCTCACTGTGTTACCTTAGCCTCCACCTGTGCCCGCCACCCACATCGGACAACCTCAGGGATCCCTCCGGCGCCTCAGAGACATTTGGACAATGAGCCCCAGGACTCTCCTTGCCTCTAGCCTTTTGATTTTGATTTTGATGAGATCGACCCTTAGTCAAGTCAACACCCGACCCTGGTCATCATCCGCTTATTAATAATATTTTATTGTATCAAGTTACTATTTTACCGTTTTCGCATGTCATTGTAAATTGTTCTCAGTGCTGCCACCTACCTCTCTGACGTCACCATGTCCTTCCTCCACCCTCCTCCCATCTGCCCCTCCCAACCTCTCCTTCCCCTTCCCCTGTCTCGTCCAGCTCTTTCCCGCTCTCTCCTCTGCCTCCTCCCCTCCTCCCCTCCCCCGCCCTAGAACCCCACTTTACCAGCGCCACCCCTCTTCCCCCTCCCCCTACGCTCCACCCCACCAAACGCCCTCCTTCCACCCTTCCCCTTCCCTCTCCCCCACCAACGCCCCATCTCAGTCCTCCTGTCCCACCGCCACTCCTCATCCCCCGCTCCCCGTCCAGGGCCCCGCCATCTCATTCCCATCCAAACCCTCCCCTCCTCCCGCTCCCTCCCTCCTCCCCCGCAGCACCCACAGCTACTTTCAAGTGTGACGTCTGGAATCCCCGCTCCACTGCGGGTAAACTACCTTTCATCCTTGACCTTTTCCTTTCCCGCTCTTTCCTCCTCCTCGCCCTTAGGGACACCTGGCTCATTCCTGAAGACACAGCCTCCTCCGCTGCTCTCTCCAGCGGAGGCCTCTCCTTCTCACACTCTCCCAGACTCACCGAAAAGGGAGGAGACGTCGGCTTCATTCTCTCACCCCGATGCCGTTTCCGCACTATCGCTCCTCCCCTTCCTTGCCCTCCTTTGAAGCCCATATCATTCGTCTCTACCACCCCCTCCAGATTCTTGGAGCTGTCATCTACCGCCCTCCTGGTCCCACCTCCGACTTCTTCAACCACCTTGACCCCTTTCTCACCTTCCTTCTCTCCTTCTCTCTGCCCCCTCTGATCTTCGGAGACTTCAACATCCACATGGATGTACCCCGTGATTCCTCTGCCACCGCCTGCTATCGCTCCTTGACTCTGCCAACCTCCTGCTCCACCACACCTCGTCCACTCACCAACTTGGTCACACCCTCGATCTCGTCATCTCCCACTGCTGCACTTTCTCCTCCCTCACCAACTCTGAAATCCCTCTCTCAGACCATAACCTTCTCACCTGCCTCCTCTCTCACACTCTCTCCCCCTGCAAATCTGTATTACTCCCCCACAGACACCTCCGCTCTCTTGATCCCATCCATCTCTCCAAAAGCATCTCTCCCCACCTTGCCGCCCTATCCTCTCTTCCCACTCTCGATGATCAGGTTACCGCTCTCAACTTCACCCTCTCCACTCATCTCAAATCACTCGCCCCTCTTTCCCTCCGCCGCTCTCACTCCACAAACCCACAGCCCTGGGTCTCTGCCTCTGTCTGCCTCCTTCGCTCTTATGCTTGAGCTGCTGAGCGCTGCTGGCGAAAGTCTGAGCACCAAGCCAACCTTATCTATTTCAAAATTATCCTTTCCTGCCTTAACTCTGCCCTCTCCTCCGCCAGACAAAACTTCTTTTCTTCCCTCATTGACGCCCATGCCCGTCACCGCCCCCTCCCCAATTGTTCAGGACATTTAATTCTCTCTTCAGGCAACCCGGTTCCTCCCTCCCCCATCCCTCACCAGACCAACGATCTGGCCACCTACTTCATCACGAAAATTAACACAATCAGGTCTGAGCTCCCCAAAGTCACCCCTCCACCTTTTGCTTCCTCCCACCCCAACCCTCTCCCCTACTTTCCCATCCTTCTCTGCAGTATCCTCAGACGTGTTCTCCTCCCTCCTCGCAAGTGCCACCCCCTCCACCTGTTCTTCGGACCCCATTCCCGCTCACCTTATAAATGCCATCGCCCCTTCCCTCCTCCCCTCCTTAACGTCTATCTATAACCGCTCACTCTCCAATGGTTTCTTCCCCTCTGCCTTCAAACATGCCCATATCTCCCCCATCCTAGGAAAACCCTCTCTCGACCCCACTTCCCCTTCCAGTTATCGCCCTATCTCCCTCCTACCCTTCCTTTCCAAGCTCCTAGAATGAGTCTTCTGCACTCGCTGCCTAGAATTCCTTAACTCTCATTCTCTCCTGGACCCCCTCCAATCTGGCTTCCGCCCCCTCCACTCTACCGAGACTGCTCTCTCAAAGGTCACCCATGTCCTCCTTCTTGCCAAATTCAATGGCTCCTACTCTATCCTAATCCTCCTCGACCTCTCAGCTTTGACACTGTAGACCATCCCCTTCTCCTCCACACCTTATCTCACCTTGGCTTCATCAACTCCGTCCTCTCCCGGTTCTCCTCTTATCTTTCTGGCATTCATTCCCGGTCTTCTTCGCGGGCTCCTCCTCCCCCCGCCCCCATTCACTAACTGTAGGGGTTCCTCAAGGGTCAGTTCTTGGCCCTCTTCTGTTCTCCATCTACACTCATTCCCTTGGTGAACTCATTTGCTCCCACAGCTTCAACTATCATCTCTATGCAGATGACACACAAATCTACATCTCCGCCCCTGTTCTCTCCCCGTCCAGGACGTCTTCACCTGAATGTCTGCCCGCCACCTAAAACTCAACATGTCCAAAACTGAGCTCCTTTTCTTCCCTCCCAAATCCTGTCCTCTACCTGACTTTCCTATCACTGTGGATGGTACGACCATCCTTCCCGTCTCTCAAGCCCGCAACTTCCCTGAAATCTTTGACTCGGCGCTCTCATTCACCCCACACATCCAATCTATCATCAAGACCTGATGGTCTCACCTTTATAATATGGCCAAGATCCGCCCTTTCCTCTCCACCCAAACGGCTATCTTACTGGTACAGGATCTCATAATATCCCGGCTGAATTATTGTGTCAGCCTTCTCTCTGATCTCCTTTCCTCCTGTCTCTCCCCGCTCCAGTCTATTCTTCATTCTGCTGCCTGGATCATCTTCCTGCGGAAGCACTCTGGGCATGTCACTCTCCTTAAAAACCTCCAGTGGTTGCCTATCAACCTCCGCACAAAACAAAAGCTTCTCACTCTGGGCTTCAAGGCTCTCCATCACCTTGCCCCCTCCTACCTCTCCTCCCTTCTCTCTTTCTACTGCCCACCCCGCACGCTCCCCTCCTCTGCCGCTCACCTCTTCACCGTCCCCCGTTCTTGCCTATTCCGCCGTCGACCCCTGGCCCACATCCTCCCGCTGTCCAGGAATGTCCTCCCTCCTCACCTCCGCCAAACTAACTTTCTTCCCCTCTTCAAAGCCCTACTGAGAGCTCACCTCCTCCAAGAGGCCTTCCCAGACTGAGCTTCCCCTTTTCCTTCTGCTCCCTCTGCTGCCTCTCTGCCCCCCTTTCACCTCCCCTCAGCTAAGCCCCCTTTCTCCCCTTTCCCTCAACTCCTCCCCCTCTCTCTTCCCCTCCCCTCAGCACTGTGCTCATTTGCTCATTTGTGCATATTTTTATTACCCTATTTATTTTGTTAATGAGGTGTACATCCCCTTGATTCAATTTATTGCTATTGTTTTTGTCTGTCTCCCCCGATTAGACTGTAAGCCCGTCACTGGGCAGGGATTGTCTCTCTTGCCGAATTGTACATTCCAAGCGCTTAGTACAGTGCTCTGCACATAGTAAGCGCTCCATAAATGCTATTGAATGAATGACTGAGTGCCTCAGTTTCCTCATCTGTAAAATGGATCAAATACCTATTTTTCCTCCTAGTTAGAATGCGAGCCCCATGTGCCATAGGGACTCTGCTCCACCTGATAAACTTGTATCTACCCCTTGCTTAGAGCAGTGCTCAACACATAATAAGCCCTAAAAAAAGTAATAACAATAATTAAGAAGCACTGTTGCATAGTGGATGGAGCACAGGCCTGGGGGTGAGAATGATCTGGGTTCAAATCCCTGTTCTGCCGCTTGTCGGCTGTGTGACCTTGGGCATGTCACTTGACTTCTCTGTGCCTCAGTTACATCATTGAGAAAATGGGGATTAATAATGATAATAATAATAATAATGATATTTGTTAAGCGCTTACTATATGCAAAGCACTGTTCTAAGCTGTGGTGGGATACAAGGTGATCAGGCTGACTCACGTGGAGCTTGCAGTCGTAACCCCATTTTACAGATGAGGTAACTGAGGCACAGAGAAGTGAAGTGACTTGCTCAAAGTCACACAGCTGACAAGCTGCTGAGCCGAGATTTGAACCCTCGACCTCTGACTCCCAAGCCCATGCTCTTTCCACTGAGCCACGCTGCTTTTTCTGATTAAAACTGTGAGTTCATGAGGGACAGAAACCTTGTCCGACCTGATTTACTTCTGTCTACCGAAGCACTTAGTACAGTACCTAGCACCTAGTAAGCGCCTAACAAACACCATTAAAGATGATAAGGATAACAATAATAATAATAATAAAAGTATTATTTATACTTTTATAAATAAAAGTACGACTCATATCTGAGTTCTACACAGCAGAATACAACACAGCAGAGCTGGGAGACACATTTCTTACAGTTGTTTGTTCACTGATCGTGAGTACGCAGGTGCAACTTTTACAAGACCGTTATTCCTCAGTGACTGTAATCACAGCCTCTCTGGGAGCGGTGGAGGGGCTTCGAGAGGGAAGAGACAGAGGAGTCTCAGGTCACCTATGCCACCGAAAACAAAGATCATCAGGTGGAACCAGTATCTCTGGCATCAGGTCAAAACATCCCTATAAATAACACCCTTATCCACTCCCACCGCTGCCCTGGAATGAGGACCCTATCCTTCCAGGAGCTGCACCAGTGTGTGGAACAAATCCTTAGGGGACCCAGAAACAATGAACAGCTCTCTCATCTCAACTGATCAGCCTCTGGGTCAGCCTGTCCCTCAGTGAGTAGTTTTCCCTTTATGTTTTAGGTCTGTGACCATGAGGCTTAGTCTTCAGTGGACCATCCTATTCTCCCAGCTGCATGATGTTCAATGCAGGATGGTCAGTCGTCCCTGCACCCTGGAGAGAAATTTTATTCTAGTGGCTACTACCAGGATGGAGATGTGGTGATTGGAGGACTCCTCTCTCTGTATATGATTATGAATAATTTAGGTGACGATGAGAACTTCACAGACAAGCTGATTGTCATTACCAACTCCACAGAGTAAATATCTGTGTTCCCTCCCCGGGATTTAGGATGGGCAGGAGCAGAGGGAGAGGTGGCACCATTGGGTGGGGAAGAATAAAAGGGCAGCGGGCATGAGTGCTGAGCCACAGATGGCATTAATGTCTACATTCAGGTGTCAAGGAGCAGAGCCCAAATGCAGCTGTTGAGGAAACTCAAGTCAACCAATAAGTGATGTTTATTGACCACTTACTTTTTGGCTGAACATTGTTCTAAGCGCTTGGGAGAGTGCAATATAACTGAGGTAGCAGGCATGTTCCCTGCCCTTAAGCGCTGAGTACTAAATGCTTGGTTAGGTGTTCTGCACGATAGAAAATGCTCAGCAAATACCGTTGACTGATTGATTGATTACCTTGTGCAGAACACTGCACTAAAAGCTTGGAGTAAGATAGTATAACAGAGCTTGGAGATGCATTTCCTGCCCAATAGGAGCTTATAGTCTAGAGGACTCAGAAAGTCCAGAAAATTTGTTGGAGCCTGAAAGAGATTTCAAAGCTATCAATACCCTCCTTAAGTAAATCCCATGAATTGATTGACCGATTTGGAAACACGGAGCAGTGATGTCTGCCTATCTTTGTGTCCACTCCAGAGTCCCTTCTTCTCTCCACTCTGTCTCCCATGTAGATCTGCTACGGCCCATAGGACCCCACTCTCAGAGATAAGACCCAGTTCCCATCTCTCTATCAGATCTCTGCGAGTTCCCCAGATCTGCCCTCAGGGATGATCTGTCTCATGAAACGTTTTCACTGGGTCTGGATTGGCCTCGTGGTCACCGCTGACGTTGGAGGGGAGTTGTTTGTTACTATCCTAACAGAAGAGATGGCCAAAAAAGGCATCTGTGTGGCTTATGTAAAAAGGATCGATAAATACTTTAACCCAAGTCTATTCAGTTTTGTAAATGACCAAAGAGGTATTGTTACATTGCCGGCGAATGTAGTCACTGCCTATGGGGATACATTCTCTTTACTGGCAATTGTATATTTTATGAACTACATCCCTGCTTTCGGCAAAGTCTGGGTCACCACATCCGATTGGGATTTTTCAACAAATATGTATATGAGAAATAACACCTTTTTCCAAGGCTCCTTGTCATTTTCTGTCCATAAGAAGGAGATTCCGGGTTTCAGGGATTTGGAAGGGGTGATGTTCTGGGAGTGGGCCTTTGAGTGTAGGTTTCTGCAAGATATAGAGTTACAGAGATTGTGTAATTGAAAAGATACGTTGGAAAACAGGTCCTTGGACTTCTGGGAAATGAACCTGTCTGCCCAGAGTAACAGCGTGTACAGCGCTGTGTATACCATAGCTCATGCCTTCCACCAAGAGATCTGGGCTGCGAAGGACATGGAGACTTCGGGAGATGGTCCAATTTGGGTTCCTCATCCATGGCAGGTAATTCTTGCCTCCCTCGCTGAAGCCCAGTCTAAGGAAGCTTTCATCCACCTGTGGTCCCCTGCAGTCAGAGTCCAGTTATTCGAGTTCCTGGGTAACTTCTGCATGGATTGAGCCGGGTACGGCCATCTTATGGTCAGAGGAACATTCACCCTTTTGTCTTAAATGATGTTTGTTAAATCTTTACTATGTTCCAAGCACAGTTCCCAGCAAGTGCAGGGGAACACACAAAGCTAATCAGGTTGGCTCAAGTTCACTAACCCGCAGCCCTGGATTTCTGCCTCTGTTTGCCTCCTTTGCTCTTATGCTCGAGCTGCTGAGTGCTGCTGGCAAAGGTCTAAGCACCAAGCCAATCCTATTCACTTCAAACTTATTCTTTCCTGACTTAACTCTGTCCTCTCCGCTGCCAGGCAAAACTACTTTTCTTCTCTCACTGATGTCCATGCCTATCACCCCCGCCAATTGTTCCAGACTTTTAACTCTCTCCTCAGGCCCTCTGTTCCTCCCCCTCCTCCATCCCTCACCTCCAAAGATCTAGTTCACCAAGTTCATTACGAAAATTAACACCATCAGGTCTTAGCTCCCCAAAGTCACCCTTCCGTCTTCTCCATCCCACCCTGCTCCCAACTCTCTCCCGTATTTTCCCATCCTTCCCTGCAGCATCCTCAGAGGAGATCTCCTCCCTCATGGCAAGTGCCACCCCCTCCACCTGTGCTTCGGACCCCATTCCAGCTCACCTTATAAAAACAATCGCCCCTTCCCTCCTCCCCTCCTTAACATCTATCTTTAACCACTCCCTCTCCAATGGCTTCTTACCCTCTGCCTTCAAACATGCCCGTGTCTCCCCCATCCTAAAAAAAAACCTCTCTCGACCCCACTTCCCCTTCCAGTTATCGTCCTATCTCCCTCCTCCTCTTCCTTTCCAAACTCCTAGAACGAGTCGTCTACACTCTCTGTCTTGAATTCCTCAAATCCAACTCTCTCCTGGACCCCCTCCAATATGGCTTCCGTCCCTTCCACTCCACTGAGACTGGCCTCTCAAAGGTCACCCATGACCACCTTTTTCCAAATCCAATGGCTCCTACTCGATCTTAATCCTCCTCTACCTCTCAGCTGCCTTTGAAATTGTCGACCATCCCCTTCTCCTCCATACCTTATCTCACCTTGGTTTCTCGGGCTCCGTCCTCTCCTGGCTCTCCTTTTATCTTTCTGGCCGTTCATTCTCGGTCTCCTTCTAGGCTCCTCCTCCCCCTCCCATCCACTAACTGTAGGGGTTCCTCAAGGGTCAGTTCTTGGCCCTCTTCTGTTCTCCATCTATACTCACTCCCCTCGGTGAACTCATTCGCTCCCACGGCTTCAACTCTCATCTCTATGCAGATGACACCGAAATCTACATCTCCTCCCCTGTTCTCTCCTCCTGCCTTCAGGCTCGTATCTCCTCCTGCCTCGAGGACGTCTCCACCTGGATAGTCGCCCTGCCACCCAAAACTCAAAGTGTCTAAAACTGAGCTCCTTATCTTTCCTCCCAAACCCTGCCCTCTCCCTGACTTCCCTGTCACTGTGGACGGCACTACCATCCTTCCAGTCTCTCAGGCCCGCAAACTTGGTGTCGTCCTTGACTCAGCTCTCTCATTCACCCCACACACCCAATCCGTCACCAACACCTGCCGGTCTCACCTTCACAATATCGCCAAGACCCGCCTTTACTCTCCATCCAAACTGCTATCGTGCTAGTACAAGCTCTCATAATATCCCTACTGGGTTATCGTGTCAGCCTATTCTCTAACCTCCCTTCCTCCTGCCTCTCCAGTTTATTCATTCCGCTGCTCAGATCATCTTCCTACAGAAACGCTCTGGGCATGTCACTCCCCTCCTCAAAAACCTCCAGTGGTTGCCTATCAACTTTCACATGAAACAAAAACTCCTCACTCTTGACTTCAAAGCTCTCCATCACCTTGCCCCCTCCTACTTCACCTCCCTTCTCTCTTTCAACTGCCCACCCCGCAAGCTCCACTCCTCTGCCACTCACCTCCTCACTGTCCCCCGTTCACCCCTATCCCGCCATCGACCACTGGCCCACGTCCTACCTCTGTCCTGGAATGCCCTCCCTCCTCACATCTGCCAAAGTAACTCTCTTCCCCTCTTTAAAGCCTTACTGAGAGGTCACTTCTTCCAGGAGGCCTTCCCAGACTGAGCCAGCCTTTTCCTCTCCTGCCCCGCCCCCCACCTTCTGCTCTTTCCCCTTCCCCTCCGCTTAGCACTGTGCTCATTTGTATATATTATTTATTAACCTATTTATTTTGTTAATAAGGTGTGCATCTCCTTGATTCTATTCATCTGAATGATCTTGTCTTGTTTTTGACTTGTTCTGTTTTTCTTTGCTGTCTATCTTCCCCATTTAGACTGTGAGCCTGTCACTGGGCAGGGATTGTCTCTATCTGTTGCCGAATTGTATATTCCAAACGCTTAGTACAGTGCTCTGCACATAGTAAACGCTCAATAAATACTATAGAATGAATGAATCCCACATGGGGCTCACAGTCTTAATCCCCCTTGGTAAAATGAGGGAACTGAGGCACAGAGAAGAGAAATGACTTGCTCAAGATCCCCCAGCAGAGAGGTGGCACAACCGGGCTGAGAAATTAAGTCCTTGTGGCTATCCACTCGACAGTACTGCCTCTTTGGTGACTTCAATCTCCATTTTCCCCCTCTCCCTCCAGCTCCACTCATTCTTGAAGAACACTCGGTCCCACACCCGCATCGGTGAGCAGATCTATTTGGATGACCCCGGATGGGTGACCAGTAAGTTCGAAATCCTGAACTATCACGTTTTACAGAACAGCACCAAAGTCTACATCATAGTCGGAGAGTTCCTGCCCCTGACCTCAGGTGGACAATATCCGACCCTCAATGAGGAGAGGATAACGTGGGATGGGGTGTTTTCTGAGGTAAGGAAGGAAGAAGGGGGAGGAAGAGGAGGAGGAGGAGGAGCGGGAGCAGGAGGAAGGTGAGATGACCTGTATCCTGTAATACATGGATTCAGGAATCTTCTTCTCTGTGGCTATTTCTGCCGTGTTGGCCAAGACGGTCACCATGGTGATGGACTTCAGGGCCGCTGAACCAGGGAGCTGAATGAGGAAATGACTGGAGCGCAGGGTGCCTTCCTCCATCATCCACATCTGCTTCCTGGTACAATTGGCATCTGCACGGTCTGTCTCGGGACCTCCCCTCCCCTTCTCTGGTGTGGACACGGCGTCCAAGGCCAGAGTCATCATCATCATCTAGTAAAAAGAAGACTCCGCCATTGCTGTCTACTGCATCCTTGGCTACCTGGGGCTCCTGGCCCTGGTCAGCCTCAGGTTGGCCTTCATGGCCCAGAGTCTGCCGGGCAGTTTAAGGGAGGCTGTTTCATGCTGGTGTTCAACCCACCCTCAGCCCAAAGCCCTCCTATCTATAGCAGTAATTTATTTTAATGTCTATCTCCTCCTCTGGCCGGAAGGCTGTTTTGTGGGGGGGGGGGAGGTGTGTCTTCCAACTCTGTTCTGTGGTACTCCCCCAAGTGTTTAGTACAGTGCTCTGCACACAATAAGTGCTCAATGAATACCACTGAGAAGGCGTGATTCGACGAGATCCGAGATTGTCATCTTGGACCAGAAGTCAGTAAGACTGTAGAAATGGTTGAAATGAAATAGGGAAACCCCTTATCACTCGCTTGAAATCACTCAGTTAGCTCATCCCCTCCTACCTTACCTCACTGAAGTCCTACCTCAGGCCAGGCCACACACTCTGCTTGTTTAGTGTCAGCTTGCTCACTAGGCCTCGATCTCATCTTTCGCACCACCTAACCCTATCCCATTCATTCATTCAATAATATTTATTGAGCGCTTACTATGTGCAGAGCACTGTACTAAGCGCTTGGAATGTACAAATCGGCAACAGATAGAGACAGTCCCTTCCTTTTGACGGGCTTACAGTCTAATCGGAGGAGACAAGCAGACAGGAACAATGGCAATAAATAGAGTTAGGGGGAAGAACATCTCATTAAAACAATGGCAAACCAATACAATTAGGGTGATGTACATCTCATTAAATGAAATGAACAAAATAAATAGGGTGATGAAGATATATACAGTTGAGCGGACGAGTACAGTGCTGAGGGGGTGGGACGGGAGAGGGGGAGGAGGAGAGGGAAAGGGGGGAGAAGAGGGTTTAGCTGTGGAGAGGTGAAGGTGGGGGTAGAGGGAACAGAGGGAAAAAGGGGGGAGCTCAGTCTGAGAAGGCCTCTTGGAGGAGGTGAGCTTTAAGTAGGGATTTGAAGAGGGGAAGAGAATTAGATTGACAGAGGTGAGGAGGGAGGGCAGTCCAGGACCGCGGGAGGACGTGGCCCAGGGGTCGACGGCGGGATAGGCGAGACTGAGGGACGGTGAGGAGGTGGGCGGCAGAGGAGCGGAGCATGCGGGGTGGGCAGTAGAAAGAGAGAAGGGAGGAGAGGTAGTAAGGGGCAAGGTGATGGAGAGCCTTGAAGCCTAGAGTGAGGAGTTTTTCTCCCTCTATTTGGCCCCTTTCATATACACCAGACCACCGTCTTCCCGTCTTCAAAGGCTTTTTAAGGTGATATTTCTTCCAAGACGCTTTCCTTGATTAAGCCCTCCTTTCCCAGCACCTTCTTCCTGCTGGGTCACCTATGCACTTGGATCTGTGCACAGTGAACATCTGATATTCAGCCCCAAGCACTTATGTACATAGCTCTGCATCCCATAGGAAAAATTAATAATAATAATAATAATAATGTTGGTATTTGTTAAGCGCTTACTATGTGCCGAGCACTGTTCTAAGCGCTGGGGTAGACAAAGGGGAATCAGGTTGTCCCACCTGGGGCTCGCAGTCTTAATCCCCACTTTACAGATGAGGTAACTGAGGCACCGAGAAGTTAAGTGATTTTCCCAAAGTCACACAGCTGACAAGTGGCCGAGCCGGGATTCGAACCCATGACCTCTGACTCCAAAGCCCGGGATCTTTCCACTGAGCCACGCTGTTTCTCTAAAAAAATTGATTTTTATAATCAATTAAAAAAATAAAAAATTGATTTTTTATATCAGAGCCTGTCTCCCCCTCTAGAGTAGTAGCTCGTCATGTGCCAGGAACGTGTCCACCAATTCTGCTATATTGCACTAGTGCTTAGAACAGTCCAGTGTCTAGAACAGTGCTTAGCACACAGTAAGCGCTGAAAAGTACCATAATTATCATTCTTCCAATCACACTGCGGGTAAGAATGTGTCTATTTATTGTTATGCTGCACTCTCCCAAGAGCATAGTACAGTACCTTACACCCAGTAAGTGCTTCATAAATGCGAATGAATGAATGAATGAATGAATGAACGAACCTCTTAATATAATCCTCTGCACACAGGGAGTGCTCAGTAAATGCCACTGATCTGTCGGTCATATTTTTGAGCACTTCCTGTGTGCAGAGCACTGGACCAATTGCTTGCCGAGTTGTATTTTCCAAGCAGCTAGTACGGTGCTCGGCACACAAAAAAACGCTCAATAAATATGATTGAAGGAATGAATGAATGCTTGAGAGACTACAGTATAACAATAAAACAGACACGACAAGTTTGCAACCTAGAGGTGGTGACAGACATTACTCTAAAGAAATGAATTGCTGATGTGTACATGACTACCATGGGCCTGGGAGCGGGGATGAATCCAGGGACACCTGCCAAAAACAGCGTTTCCCTGCGTGGTTCAGTGGAAAGAGCACGGGTTTGGGAGTCAGAAGATATGGGTTTGAATCCTGACTCTGCCACTTTTCAGCTGTGGGACTGTGGGCAAGTCACTTCACTTCTCTGGGCCTCAGTTCTCTGAGCCTCACATGGGACAACCTGATTACCCTGTATCTACCCCAATGCTTAGAACAGTGCTCTGCATACAGTAAGAGCGTAACAAATACCAATTGGCTATTAATATTATTATTATTAACAAATACCACAATAATTCTAATCTGAGTCTCATTCTCTGATAGAAGCAACAAGATGCTTGGAGGATTTTTATTAGTATCATTATTATTACTATCACTATTATTATAGTTTCTGCTAAGTTTCCGCTAAGTGTCAAACACTGTACTAATTGCTAGATAAGCAAGTTGGACACAGTCTCCGTCACAAAGGGGGCTCACAATTTTATTCCCCATTTTACAGATGAGTTAAATGAGGCAAAGAAAAGTGGTGACTTGTCACTTGACTTATCTTCCTTCCCAAACCCTTTCCTCTCCCTGACTTCCCTGTCACTGTGGATGGCACTATCCTCCTTCCCGTCTCTCAAGCCCGCAACCTTGGTGTCATCCTCGACTCTGCTCTCTCATTCACCCCACACATCCAATCCATCACCAGCACCTGCCGGTCTCTCCTTCCCAACATCACCAAGATCCGCTCTTACCTCTCCATCCAACCTGCCTCCCTGCTGCTAAAATCTCTCTTAATATCTCGACTGGATTATTATATCAGCCTGCTCTCTGATCTCCCATTCTCCTGTCTCATTCCGCTTCAGTCTATACTTCACTCAGCTGCCTGGATTTTCTTTCTACAGAAACACTCCGGGCATGTCACTCTCCTCTTCCTGGATGTGTGGGGTGAATAAGAGAGTAGAGTCGAGGATGACACCAATGTTGCGGGCTTTTGAGACGGGAAGGATGGTCTTGCTATCCACAGTGACGGGAAAGGGAGAGGACAGGGTTTGGGAAGGAGCATAAGGAGCTCCATCCTGGACATGTTGAGTTTTAGGTGGCGGTAGACATCCAAGTGGAGATGCCCTGAAGGCAGGAGGAGATGCGAGCCTGGAGAAAGGGAGAGAGAACATGGGAGGAGATATAGCTTTGGTGTCATCTGCGTAGAGATAATAGTTGAATCCGCGGGAGTGGATGAGTTCACCAAGCTAGTGAGTATAGATGGAGAACAGAAAGGGTCCAAGAACTGACCCTTGAGGAACCCCTACAGTGAGGAAATGAGATGGGGAGGAGGAGCCTGTGAAGGAGACTGAGCATGAACGGCCAGAGAGATGAGGAGAACCAGTAGAGGGCAGAGTCCGTGAAGCCAAGGTTAGGTAAAGTGTTGAGGAGTAGGGCATGGTCGACAGTGTCAAAGGCAGCTGAGAGGTCGAGGAAGATTAGGCTAGAGTAGGAGCCATTGGATTTGGCAAGAAGGAGGTCATAGGTGACATTTGAGAAGGCAGTTTGGGTGGATTGGGTTGGGGGGGAACGGAAGCTAGATTGGAGGGGGTCCAGGAAAGATTGGAGTTGAGGAATTCAAGACAGCGAGTGTAGATTACTCATTCTAGGAGTTTGCAAAAGAAACTTTGTGTGCAGAGCGCGGTCCTAAGTACTCGGGAGAGTACAACACAGTGAAGTTACTAGACAAGTTCCAGTCTTGGAGACACAACTTCTCCATCCAGTTGATTCTTCTGGTTGCTCTTCTCTGCATTCCTTTACACCTGTATTATGGACTTCCCTTAACCAGGGACCGGAATTTCATGCTTTGACTCAAAGGAGGTGTGAAATTCCATTTATCCCTTTCAGATGTGGATCAGTGCATTAGGTGCCCTGAAGATGAATTTCCAAATCCTGAAAGAAATCAGTGTACCCTGAAAACTGTGGCCTTCCTTTCTTACCAGGAGCCTTTGGGAATGGTGCTGGTGTCCTTAGCCCTCTGTTTCTCTCTCGTCACTGCGCTGGTTTTGGGGGTCTTCATCCTTCACCGGGACACCCCCATAGTGAAAGCTAACAACTGCAGTCTCAGTTACATCCTCCTCACGGCCCTACTACTCTGTTTCCTGTCCTGCTTGACCTTCGTAGGCCACCCCAGCCCAACCTCCTGCCTTCTGCGACAGACAGCCTTCAGAGTCACCTTCTCTGTGGCCATTTCCACAGTTTGGGCCAAGACGATCACCGTGATCCTAGACTTCAGGGCTACTGGGCCGGGGAGTAGAATTAGGAAATGGCTGGAGCCCAGGGAACCTTCTTCCATTGTCTGAGTCTTCTCCCTGGTCCAAGTGGGCACCTGCACAGTCTGGCTGGGGACCTCCCCTCCGTTCCCTCATGTGGACGTGGCATCTGAGGTTAGGGTCATCGTCATCCAGTGTAATGAGGGCTCTGACTTTGCCTTCTACTACATCCTGGGCTACATGGGGCTCCTGGCCCTGGTCAGCCTCAAGGTTGCCTTCCAGGCCCGGGAAGCAGCTTGACAGCTTCAACGAGGCCAAGTTCATCATGTTCAGCATGCTAGTGTTCTGCAGTTTCTGGGTCTCCTTTCTGCCCACTTACCTGACCACCAGGGGTAAGGCCATGTTGGCCATGGAGGTCTTCTCCATCCTGGCCTCCGGCGCTGGGCTCCTCAGCTGCATCTTTGGGCCCAAGGTTTATGTGATCCTGCTGAAGCCGGAAAAGAACACCAGTGGGTGGCTCCTATCTATAGCAGTAA